>NC_051308.1:42138807-42438807 GCF_015220235.1 Choloepus didactylus
ACTATCTTCAAGGGAAACTTTGGAAAACATAGTCTTATTATCACCATAAAGGTTGCTTTCTGATTTGATTACATTATTAGAATCTTCTTCAGGTTAGAACATGGAGTTCAGCTATGCTGTTGGATTATCTTGGGTATGACCCATTTACAGAGAAAAAACAATAAATGCAGTTTTGTTACCCATTCTAATTTTACACAAGTTAATTTAAATAAAAAATGATTTTTGTGTCATAAAAATTAGCCATGGAGCTATTCTACACCATTTAGAGGCAAGATAGTCTAGTCTAGTGATTGGAAAGGTAGATTCTGGAGCCAGATTGGATTTGAATCTTGATTCTTGCGTGATCTAGATGCGTGATCTGAAGCAAGAAATAATGACATGTATTTCTTCTTAGTCTTCTTGTCTGTAAATGGGGGAAATGAATAGCACTGTTGTGGGAAATAAATGAGTTAATATATGCAAAGTGCTTGGAAAAGTGTCTGACACTTACTTTGTACCTTGCACTTGACTATTGTTAGTAGCTTTCAACTCAGCTGCTCCATAGTGTCACCTAGGAAACTTAAAAAATCTCAATCACCAGTCTGTACCCAGAACCAATAAAATTTGGAATCTCTGGGAGATGGACCTCAGGCATCAGGATTTTATAAAGGTCCTCAGAGGGCATTGGTTCTCAACTCTGGCCACAAATTAACATCACCTGGAGTAATCTTTAAGTAATTGATACTCGGATTCTACTTAAGGAAATTAATCTGGGATGAAACTTGGAATTGATGTTTTTAAAAAGTTTCCAAGTGAAATAAATCTGCACTCAGGTCTGAGACCGTTAGGGTGGGAGACTAACTACCAAACAGCAAGAACAGTTCTCACCATTGGAAGAACTGGGTTTCCCAACTGACTTTCAGAGCACAACTCCAGGCCTGGGTGAAGTATCTGAGACTAAGCAAGTAGAACTAGGTCACATGATCTGAGCCAGATTTGAAAATAGAAAAACATGTAAGGGAAGGACTAAACTTACACATAGTTGAGGGACAAATGACCATGAGAGGAAGGAAGGGTGTTTTCAAGGAAGAGTCAGATGGATGGCATGGCTGGAGCAGAAGAGGAGGATGATTTGAGATGAGGCTGAGAAACTTAGACAGGGGTTCAATAAGAAAGTCTTGCAGGCCATGTTATGGATTCAGTATGCATTGTAAGAATACAGAGAGCCATTAAAACACTAAACAGGGAAAGCTATGACCACCTCCTACCACCATTACTGCTATCCCCCTTACCTGGTTATAGTTTTTCTCCACAGCACTTATCACGAACTATAAGTTGCTATGAATTTAGTAGGTTGAACCACAGGAAAAAACTGATTTTAAACACTTTTGACCTACAAAAAAATTGCAATTTCATGTAACTAAACTAATATTTGTTTATTTTTATTTCTCTCTCACTGAATGTAAGTTCCATGAGGGCAGAGATTTATGCCTTCTGTGTTTATTACTGAAATCAGAGTATAGGACAGTGACTTCCACAAAAAAAAGGTGCTCACACATAAAAAGAATAAATAAATCCAATTGAAAAAGCTCATTGAGGATTAGAGAAAACTAATAAAAAAGATCTATATATTTGCTGGCAAAGTGTTGGAATTTAAGAATAAGGAAAACATGTTTATACATATTCAGACAATGGAAAAAGAAGAGAAACAAAACAAAATTCCTGCAAAAGAAAAAAATCTCCTTGGGTTCAGATTTCCCTTTGCACTGAATTAACCAGAACTCCTTGAAACATACTTCCCAGAATTTTAACGGAAAGAGCTATGGTCCAAGAATTCTATATCCTACCAATTTACCATTTATATGCAAAAGCAATAGATAGTTCTCAGATATGAAAGGACTAAATAAAAAATACCATTCTCCAACTTCTTTGGAGAAAAAGATTTTGGAAAGAAAATAGTAAAGACCAAGAAATGAATCACATTAAGGAACTTTAGGAAGGAAACACTTAGTTTTTAAAAAATATTGCTGAGCAATGAAACCAAAAAATGTGGAATTAATCCAGTACAATATAGTGCATATCTCCAGGGGGTTCCATTCACATGAATTGTCAGCATGGTCATGAAACAATGCAAATGTCAAATTAATTCCTAAAGGATAGATAGGTTATAAAATTATTTATTAAAATTCTCATCTAAAATGCCAAATTAACTCAATGAAAATTGCAAAGATAGGCAGGAAGCTTTAAAGAGCATTATTTATAATAGAAACAAGTGTGTGTGTGTGTGTGTGTGTGTGTGTGTGTGTGTGTGTGTGTATAAAATACAGGTAGAAATTAAGATACGTATTCTAAAACAGTTTCTATTTAGAAGGAACAATTTCTTGGGATATCAAGGTAATTTCATTTACTTACTTTATATTCTTAAAAATTAATATTAGATTTTACCTTACTTTTATATACAGAAAAATGACTAATTAATGACATTATCCTTTCACCCTCTACCAATTCTTTGGGATAATAGATGTTTCATCCTTGAAATATGTGTTTTTTTTTTTTTTTTGAGAAAGAGAACTACAAACCATCACGAATACAAATGTCTTTAAGCTAATTCAGCTCATCAATAGATTTTTATGGAATGAAATAGTTAATTTTCTTTAAACTAAAGTCTGTGTGTTCTCCAATTAGCTGGAGGAACAATATGTGGATTCCCATCCCACACTAAGTGAGAGCTTATATAACTCATCATAGCTTCTAAAGCTCAGCAGGGGTGACATGGCTTTCCCCTGAATGAATGCCAAAGCTGACCTCTCTCCTTTGCCACTCCCTCTGGGACCCAAGTCATTCTTGTTAACCAAAAGTCTGTGAGAAATGATCTCTCCTGCTATTTGCATATTTTAGAGTATTCATCAATATCCTGTGCAGTGACAGCTTTATAATGCAGTTGTGACAAGAGCTTGAAAAATGTCAGTTCTATCAATCAATATATAGCAGAATTCTAAAGCATTGCCTTCTTGCTTTCCCATGCTATTTTCTTCCCTTTTGTTCTTCTATTTCCCAGTAATCATTTTTCCAAACGCCATCCTTATTTGCCAAAAACAAACAAACAAACAAACATAAAACCTTCCAGGATGTGCAATGTAAAATCCAGGGCAATCCAGTGTGAGAGGAAAGGATCTATATGGATAGGCTTAATACAACAAACTTCCAGAATAATATATCTTGTAGCACAAACTATTCACAACCTATCTCAATCAAACTTCCAGAATAATATATCTTGTAGCACAAACTATTCACAACCTATCTCATTTCTCATAGGGTACTATATTTCAACTACTGGATGAATGAATTACATCCAAATTATGTAGGTTTTAGCCTGATTTCTTTACTGGTTTAAAACTCTTTTAAGAACATATCTTACTTTATTCGGTAACCCCTCCATTATATACACAGTGCCAGTAGAGAAGTTTAAACAGTTTTAAGGCAGGTAAAGGGTTTTCTCAAACTTCATTTTTCTTCCTAAATATCTCCACTCCATCATAATTACATTTCTCTCCACACACAATATATCTAATCAGCCACCAAACCTTGACCACTTTGCCTCCTAGACATTTATTTTAAAACTTGAGGTCAAATTTAGTAAAGTGAAGTCATGGATCTTAAGTGTATGATTTTGTTGATTTTTAAATAAAATATTCACATATATTTGTATAATCATCTCAATCAAGATGTAGAACAGATCCAGCATCCCAGAAACTTCTCTCATCCTCCTACCTCATGAGAAACCACTAAGTAATTTCTCTCACTTTAGATTTGTTTTGCCTTTTCTTGAAATTTCTATATTGGAATTAAACAGCAAGTATTTTTGTCTGTTTTCTTTCACTTGACATGTTTTTGAGCTTTATTTGTGGTTATCCTATATACCAGCAGTTCATTCTTTTTTACACCTTTTTCATGAAAGATATTGCTCTGTAATTTTCTTTATCTTGTAATGTCCCTATGAGGATTTTGGTATTAGGGCTATGCTGGCCTCATAAAAAGGTTTGGGAAGTGCTCATTCCTCCTCTATTTTCTGAAAGAATTTATGTAGAATTGGTATTAAATCTCAAATTTTTGATAGAATTCACCAATGAAACCATCTGGCTTTGAGTTTTCTTTGTGAGGCTTTTGAAGATAAATGTCTTTAATAGGTATAGGGCAATTTGAATTGTCTATTTCTTCTTGTGTCAGTTTTGGCTGCTGTTTTTTCTAAAGGAATTTGTCCAGTTTCTCTAAGTTGTCAAATTTATTGGCATCAAGTTATCCATAATATTTCTTATTATTCTTTAAATGTCTACAATACCGTTTTCATTCCTGACATTGATACTTTGTGTTTATCAATTTTATTAATCTTTATAAAAATGTTTTCTTTGTTGATTTTCTTTTTGTTTCTGTTTCATTGACATCTGCTGTTTAGTATTTCCTTTTTACATACTTCATACTTTGAGTTTACTCTTCTTTTTCTGGTTTCTTAAAGTCAGAGCTAACGTCATTTTTTATAGCTTTGATTTTTAGCAATTGGACTGTGATATGCTTGTGTGGTTTTCTCTGTATTAGCCAGCTGGAAGTTTGGTAAGTTTTTTGGTTCCATAAATTGGTATTTTTCACCAAATATGAGACTTATTCAGCCATTTTTCTTCAAATTTTTTTTCCTGCCCATCTCTCTCTCTTTCTTCCCTCTGGAATTCCAAATACACGTTTGTCAGACTTCTACATTATGCCTCACAGGTAACTAAGGCTCTGTTCTTTTGTATGTTTTTTATATTTGACTCTGTGTTCCTCAGACTGGATAAAAACGCATTGATCTCTCTTCAAATTAAATGAATCTTTCTTTTGTTGTCTTCATATTGCTGTAGAGCCCTTTGGTGCTTTTTTTTTTTTTTTAAGTTTTAGATGTTATATTTTCAGTTCTAGATTTTTCCATTTGATTCTATTTTATTATTTCCATGTCTACAATGACATCATTCCCTATATCCCATATATTCCCTATATCCTCATTCATTATGCCCATCTTTTCCTTCCCTTTAGGTCTTAGAACATATTTATAATAAGAATTTTAAAGTTCTTGTCTGCTAATTTCAATATCTGAGACATCTCAGGTCTATTTCTGTGGACTGTTTTTATTCTTAATTATAGGTCATATTTCCCTGGTTCTTCACCTGTTTAGAATTTTAGAAATTCTGTACTGAACAATTTGAATGATATGTTGTAGGGAGTGTAGATCATGTCAGCTTCTTTTAGTTGGGTCTTAGTTTTGTTCTGGAAGGCAATTAAATTACTGGTGGCTCATTCAAAACTGTCAATTTTGGTTTTATTTTTTTGTTAAGTTGCCTCTCTTTTGATTTTTACTCTAGCCCTTAGGTATGTCCCTTACCCTAGGGTTTCATTCTTATTTCTAAATCATGGCTTTTTTAGAATTGAATTCAATTTTTTTTAATTGAATGCCTGAGGGGCTTTGTGAGATCTCCCTTCTGTGGCTGACCTAAACCTCAAATGTCTCCCAACACTCTATGATCTCATATCACGGTTCAGCTCTCAGTCCCATAGCTGCCACTCTTTGTTAGGTCTTAGACAGCCTTTTCCTATTTCCATACAATTAAGCCTCCAGCTAAGGGCTCATGGTGAAACCCCAATATAGATGTTTGGTGCCCTTCCCCCAATCCTTTTGTTTTCTCAGGTATCCCGTTCTACAAATTCCAGCCACTTCAGGAGCCCCAGCTGATCTCTCCCCAGCAGTGCAACTGCTGTTCTGCTTGTGTCTTATCTCTGCAATGGCAGTGGGAAGAGTGCCCCATTCAGAGGTCTAGGACATTCATGAAGCTCAACTCAAGAGTTTCCCTGCTTTCAAGGATCATAGTCATTTTCTATCTGTTGTTTAATGCCTAAAAACAGTTGTGGTTTATATTTTATACAATGTTATAGTTGCTTCCTACAAAAGGACAAGTCTGATTGCAGATGTGTGATCATAACCAAAAATGGAATTTCCCAGTAATTTTTTGAATCTAAGCTCTTCTTTGCATCCTCAACCTACCATTTTCTTTCACCTTTCATTGTATGGCCTACTAATTGACCTATGAATATTTACTCTGTCCTCTGTCCACTTAACTTCCCATGCAAAAATCAAATGCTCTTTATCAAATCTGAATCTGATTATGCCATCCCATTGATTAAAACCCTTCCATGCTTCACATTTCTTTTCAGTTAAATGTAAAATTCCTCTAATGAGTTTCATGGTCTAGTCTGTATGTACCTCTTTAGCATCCCCTTAAAACTCACCCTCAGAGCTCAATTCAAACATCACATTCTTAGAAAAGTCTTCACAGACCTCCTTGACAAGGTCAGATCCTGCTAAGGCAAGTTTTTGTAGCACTACAAACCTCTTCTTTACAGTACTTATCATTGTTGCAGTTTTACATGTATTTCTATAATTATTGACTAATGGTTCTCTCCCCAACTAGACTATAAGTTTTATGAGGGCTGGAATCATATCTGTTTTTGCTCAAAGCCATATTCCATTGGCTGGTCATAGCATGCACAGAACAAATATTTGCTGAATGAAAGAATTAGGTCTCTATTCATTTTGGAAATGTATTTAAATATGGGTAATATAATCACTTAAATGAAGGGACTTGTCCCTATATTCACATACATGCATAAATATGCAAATGCATATATTTGTGTATATACATGTATATATACATGGGAATATATTGGAATGTCAAGTAAAATGTTGAGGAAAAGCAACACAAAGCAAGCAAGGCTGTCTTATAGTAAAAAATAAGACTGCCTATTATGTCAGAATCTCTGCTGTGGTTTGAGATATTTCTTCTTATCTGAATTAGCCAAAAGACAACAATTGGCTTTTGATACAGTTCAGAAAGTCAAGAGTAATTTTAGTGGTATTTGGGCATCTTTTGCTTAGAATCATGTATTTATAATGAAACATTATTTCTTCTATAGGAAGTGAAAACTAAGAGAATTTGTGCACTGAAAAATGCATTTAGGGTAAGTGAGATTGTGCACATCTTGTTTAATACATGTAACATCACTTTTCTCATCATAAACTAGAAGAGATTAGGACAGAAATACAGTGGGAAAGGATGTGGAAAGAATGGAAGATGGAGACATGGGAAGAAATATTTTTTTTCAGTTTGTTTTGTTTTGTTTTAGCAACCATTACCTATAGGTACTATACACAAACTACCTCATTTAATTTTGGAAACAAGTAGCTATTGCTATCGTTTTTGTTTTTGCCTTTTATTTTTTTAAGAGAGAAAACTGAAGTACAAAGAGATTCAGTACCGTGGTAATTATGAAGAGCTGGTAAAGTAGACATGGAACTCAAGGCAGAGTTGTACAAAATCCTGAGAACTTTCCAGCATAATTCTTAGAGATCAGTCTGATTTTTTATTCAAAAAAGTCTGGTTTAACATTTTACCTGTGCCATTAGCTATCAAAAGGACATTTTAAACTTTCTAAATGAGTAGAATAATATTGTATCCTAAATCTAATAAAATGTGACAGAAGATACAGGAAAAGAGAACTCTGCTGACTGGGTTGGTAGGATACTTTCTGTGACATGTTCAAAAAGAGAACATTCTTGCTCTGCCTCTTAACACTTTATAAAGGGGGTAAACTACCACTTAGAGGACGTGCTGGAGCTGAAGGGAGCTTGGACCTGGGCTATGTGCTGTTTCCTCTGCTCTCGTGGACACTGCCTTCTCTCTGCTCCCACAGAGCTCCAGGCTGCCATGGAGCACTATCCCAGCTTTCTCCTCTCCCCTTTCTGGTAACATGTGTTTAACTCAAGGTTAGTTTTCTCACATATATAAAAATACTGCTATAGCTACAACTCAAATAGACAGCTGTTTCCCAAGCATAGTATTTTTAAGGCATATAGTTTTTAAAATTTCAGCCCACACACAATAATTATTATTTCCATCAATTCATCTTTAAAGATGAACAGGGTTCCCACCAGGCATACCTTAGTTATCTGTGTGATTATTATGTGTTTTGTAGCAAAATTTAGTACCAGGGAGTATTTATGCAGCTGGTAGGATTAAAGTAGGGGAAATTTTCTGTTTGTTTTTTGTTGTTTAACAGCTAAAAAGGTCTTGAGAATATCACTTCAGTTCTAAGTAACACAATATCCTTATCTGGAAAATGTGTGATTGGACACACGTGCAGACTTCCTCACAAATCAATCATTTCTACCCTGTCTAAACTCACTGTTAATGGGATAAAAATCAATTTTAATGTAAGCTTAGGTAAATCTCAATTAGGAAAATAAATGTTCTGGTAGAGTCATATAATACAACCTCAAGCCAAATATAGGAGCACATTTGTGTACATGTATTATGTATGTACATGTGCACACACATATACACATTTTTTTGAATTACATGCACATGTGCAAATCATTTGTTGTTTTAGCTGTTCTACATAATAATTTATCCTCCTTTTGTTACAGTCAAAAGATTTCTTCATTTTTGTAGTATCCACACTCTCAGTTGTCTTTTGCTGACTCAGCCTCCACATAATCTGGAAATTGCTCATTCTACCCATTGGAATTATTCCTTTCTGTCATGATTTTATTTTGTAAGACAACTCCTATGATTTCAGTTGCTTGGTTTGGAGATGGGGAGGTGTCAGGATATGTGCTCCTCTACTTAACCGGGAGATTCAGAGGAAACTGGTTTATAAACCAAATAGAAATGGATAGAGCACATGAACAGAGAGGAGCTGAGATGCAGAATAAAGAAAGGGTCTTGAAGATGTCTAGTACCTTGTTCCAACCTGTTCTAGAGGCCAATTACATCTATGCCCTCAGATTCTGTGAGACACTCATATCCTTATAACCAACTTCCTTTTTGTTTAAGTTGGCTCCAGGGGGTTCTGCAACCAAAGGAATCCTTATCGTTGCAAACTATATACATATTTCCCTCCAGCCAGTCAACATTTAATTCTCACTTAGTATACTAATATTCTAAGCTGCACAATTTAGATCTAATGTGCATGAACTTTGATCAATATACATACATATTGCTACATTACTCCACAAGGGCCCTTCAAGGGTGTTGCACTAGAAGACATATAAGCTCCTTTAGAAATCCAGTGGTTGATTTTCTGTCTTCATCCTATTTGACCCTTCAGCATTTGACCCAGATGATCATTCCTTCTTCTTTGATATAGTTTCTTGACTTGGCTTTTAAGACACCACATGCTTCTAACTTTCATCCTACCTCACTGTTCACTTTGTCTCATTCTTCTTTGTTAATTCCTCTTTTTCTTCCAGGCTTTTTAATGTTAAAATCTTCCCGGCACAGTCCTTGGTCCTCTTCTCTTCTTAATTCATACTAATTTTACTGTTATTCACATCCAATCGCATGACTTTAAATTTAGCTATATTCTAACAACTCTCAAATTTATATCTCCTTTCCATACCTCTCTCCCAGCCTCCAGATTTAACTGTCCACTTGGTCCCTCTTATTGGATATCTAATTTAATTTATATCCTAAATTTAACATATCCAAAATTGACCACTTGACTTTCCTCTGAAAATCATGCCCCTGTAATCTCCATTTCAGTTGATGGCAACTCCATCCTTCCAATTTCTTCTGCCAAATATCTTGGGTCTTTCTTGGCTCTTGTATTTCTTGCATGTTATGCAGTTAAGAAACCTCACTTGCTTGATGTTCTAAATATATAGAGAATCCACCCACTTATTACCACTGTGGTCTGAGCCACCATCATTTCTGGATTACTAGTACCTGGTCTCCTGCTTCTTCTACCTTTGATTCCCTTCAGTCTACTCTCAAAACAGAACTGAAATGATCCCATTAAAATGCACATCAGATGTTTTTGCACCTGCACTCCAAACCCCTCCATAGCTCCCCTCTTCAGCTCAAAGTAAAAGCTAGAATTCATACAGTGACATGCAAGGCCCTACATGACCTGGCCCCCCCCTTGCCCTTCTGACTTCACTCCTACTCCACTCCAGTCACACTCCCACCTCAGGGTGTTTGTGCTTCCTGCTTCCTTTACCTGAAATGTTCCCCTCCCAGATATCTGCATAGCTGATCCCCGATGACCTTCAAGTACTCGCTCAAATGTCCCATTCTTCATGAAAGCTATTAAAAATCGCAATTTTGCTGCCTCTCTTCTTCCCTGGCTCTGTTTTTATGTTCCATCTAATATACTATAAATTTGCTAATTCTTTGCATTTATTGCCTATTATCTCCTTCCACCAGAATATGAGCTCCACATAAGATCTTGGCTCTGAAAATGGCCCAGTGTCACCACCACCATATTCTAGTGGCAAAAGCAGTCTCAATTCCTTCCAGATTCAAGGAGAGGGGATATTGAATTCACTCCTTGATGGGAGAAGTGTCAACGTGTTTGTGGCCTTCTTTAATATACCCCCAATATTCCTCTTTGTGTGTCATTTTTGATGCAAATTTTTGTAATTTTTTTTTTGGCCTTTAATTCTGTTTTGTTTGTAATTCCTATTTTTGTGTTTATGCCTATCTATGTAATTCTTTTTTTTCTCTTAGATCAGTTAAGAATTTACTTATATTTTCATTTAGATTTTACAATTTCCTTAGAAATGAAGCCTTCTACCCCCCACCCTCTCTAAGCCCACTCGGCAAGTGAACTCACTACCCTCCTTCCTACGTGGGACGTGACTGTCAGGAGTGTGACTCCCCTTGGCAACATGGGAAATGACTGCTGGAGATGATCCTGGACTAATCACTGTGGAATGAGAGGATCTTCTTGACCAAAAAGGGGCAGAAAGATGAAGCAAAGTAGGGTTCCAATGGCTGAGAGATTTCAAATGGAGTCAGGAGGTCACTCTGGAGAGTATTCCTATGCACTACATAGATATCACCTTTTAGTCTTTAGTGTGTTGGAATGGCTAGAGGGAAATACCTGAAGCTGTCAAACTATAACCCAGTGACCTTGATTCTTGAAGATGATTGTATAACTATGTAGATTGTATAGTGTGTCATATACTGGATAAAGAGAGTGTGGCTTGTACACCTTTATCCAGTATATGAACAGATGAGTGGAAAAACGGGGACAAAAATTAGGTGAAGAATAGAGCGGAATGGAGGGGATGGAAAGATTTAGGTGTCCTTTTTTTTGCTTTTATTTTAATTTTGGATTAAGGCAAAGGTTCAAATCTCCAAATGCCCCATTGCTATCTATTGAATAATTAATCTCTTTACTACTAGTTTGAGATGTCTCCTTTATCAAAAATTGAGTTTCCAATTACAGTGGAATCTGTTCCATTTTGTTGATTTTCTGCCAATTTTGTGTATTTTCCAAAGGATCGTAATTATATCTTTACAAATCAAAGCTTATATAAATAAATAAGTAAAAAATATACAAACTTTGTGTTATTCAAAGAAGATATTCAAAGAAGAAATGTAACTTGCCAATAAATGAAAAAAAAAAAAAGGAGCCTCACTAGTATGTGTAGAAAATAAAAGGTAAAAAATATTCAAGTACTTTTTTTTTTTGGCCAAATAACTGTACTTAATTTTACCTGATAAAACCCAAAATGCTGGTAGTGGTGCAATGAGATGGGAACCATCATACACTGATGGTGAGAGTAAATTTGACACTATACCCAAAGACTCTCAAAATGTGTACACCCTTTCAGATAGTAGCTCTACCTCTAGGATTTTTTATGAAGAAAATTATGGGATAAATGATCAAAGGATCGATTTACATGAATGTTTTCCATAGCACTCTTTAGATTAGAAAAATACTAAAAACAAACTAAAATTATTCCTCAATGTTATAAGTTTTCATCTAACCGTATATCAGAATAGTCATTCACCCATGGGTTTTCAGAGTTCCTCATGACATGGGAAATTCCTTATGATATAATTTTAAGAGAGAAAAAAAATACACATACACATACATATGCATATATATATTTCTAATTTTGTAGAGGAAAATATTCTTAAAAAGAATGTTGGAAGTATATATACCAAAATGCCAAAACTTAACACTTCAAACAGTGATATTACAGGTATTTTTATTTTCTTTTATTTTATACTATCGTCTAGTTTCAAAATTTTCTATGTCACTCAAATGACAATGATGTAAGAATAAGTGAATATATTATGGAACATTTTTGAAAGTTTTGAGTCCTTAAGTTGCAACTTTTTTTTATATATAGAACATCTATGAAATATTCAGTTAAAAATGGCAGGAGTTAAAAAATTATAAGCTAAATGTAAAAGTGAAAACTATAAAACTTCTGGGAGAAAATACGAGAAAATCTTTGCAGCCTTGGTGCAAGCACATTTCTTAGGATTTCAAAAAAGCATGAACATAAATATTTGATAAATTAACTTTTATCAAAATTTTAAACTTTTGCTCTTAGGAAACATTATTTGGAGAACAAAGCAGCAAACTACAGATCGGGAGAAAATATTCTCAAAACATACCTGAAAAAGAATTTGTATCTACATATATAAAGAACTTTCAACTCAACAATAAATCTGACTACACCAAGTTTTGGCAAGGATGTGGAGCAACTAGAACACTCAAACATTCCTCATAGCAAAGTGAAATGGCAGTTTCTTTAGAAAACTGCTGGCAGTTTTCTTATGAGTTAAACACATATCTATCATGCCGACCAGTCACTTCACTCTGTTTTTTTCTAAGATTAGTGAAAAAATACGTCCACACAACGACTTATACCCAAATGCATTGTTCTGGTTTGCTACTGCTGCTGTTATGCAAAATACCAGAAATGGATTGACTTTTATAAAGGGGGTTTATTTGGTTGCAAAGTTACAGTCTTAAGGCCATAAAGTGTCCAAGGTAAGGCATCAACCATAGGGTACCTTCACTGGAGAAAGACCATTGGCGTTGGAAAACCTCTGTTAGCTGGGAAGGCACGTGTCTGGCATCTGTTTGCTCCCAGGTTGTTTCAAAATGGCATTCTCCAAAGCATCAGCTTTCAACAGGTATCTTCAAAATGTCTCTGTAAGCTGCAGTTTCTCTCCAAAATGTCACTCTCAGTTGCTCTGTGGTCCCTCTGTTTGTGAGCTCTTTTTATAGGACTCCAGTGAACTAATCAAGACCCACCCTGAATAGTTGGGGCCACATTTCCATGGAAACATTCAATCAAGAGGTCACACCCTAATCAAAGGTGTCACTCACAGCTGAGTGGGTCACATCTCCATGGAAACAATCAGAAGGTTCCAACCTAATCAACACTAATACGTCTGTCCCCACAAGATTAAAAATATGGCGTTTTCTGGGGGACATAATATATACAAACCGGTGCATGTGTGTATCAGCTTTAATCACAGTAGCCAAAAATACAAACCACCCAAATACTTACCAGCAAGTGAAGAAACATGTGGTCTATCCATACAGTGAAATGCTACCCACCAACAAAAAGGAACAAGCAATACATGTAACAACATGGCTGAATCTCAAAATCACTGCGCTATATAAAACAATCAAGACACAAAAGAGTATATGCTATACGACTCCATTTATATAAAATTCTTTAAAAATGCAAACTAATATACAGTGACCAAAAAACCCAAATCAGTGATTTCTTGGGCTTGTGAGTGGAGAGAAGGATGAACAGTGGAGGGGTATAAGGAATCTTTTGGGGTAAAGGAAATAATTCATTTTCTTGATAGTGATGATTATTCCAGGGGTCTATACAAATATCGAAACTTACTGAATTATAGACTTAAAGTGGAGATAGTTTTTAATACATAAATTATACCTTAATAAATTTGCTAAAAAATTTCCATGAGGTCAAAAACCCAAATTCTAGACAATTCAAGAAAAACAAAATGAAGCAATTCATTTGGGTGTCTCACCTCTGAAGTTAAGAAAAGAACTTGTAACCACTTTGTTTACTAACATTATTTAAAATAAAAGATCATGGGCACAATGGCTGGAGTCAAGCATATTACTAACACCTTTAGCTACTACAAAGTCATGATGCCTTGTAGCCTCTCTTTGATGGTTACAAGCTGATAGATGAATATGAAAGATTAGAGTCCAGAGGAGGCTGACATGATACCAGTTAACCTTATTATGTTGCCTGGCCACTAAAGCTTTCAAGAAATGTAGAAATTAAATTGTTTCAATATTTTCCATTACTGAAAGGATTGCAGAAATAGCTGTTCATTTTAAACTTTGAAGCATTTTTGTGAATTTTTGCGTCATCCTACAAGTTATTTAAGGCATTCCAGTCTTCTCCAAAAAATTGTTAATGAAGCCCTAGCATAAAGGAACAATTAATGGGCCTTGTTATTTTCCTCAGTTTCCTGTGTGTCACATCTGCCTGTTTCTAGAACTACACTTTAATTTCAAGAAACACATGTGAACTATGTTTTGCGGTAGGATATATTGCCCAGAAGGTCCCTGGCCAGCATCATACGGGTAGCTGAGGTCCATCAGACATGATACAGTGGCAGATGGAGGCCTTTTGGAAATCTAGTGACATATGGCCTGCATTCTCAGTGGTGAGTTGTGCTTGTCACCCTGTGGACGGATTACTGCAAGAGCCTTATTTCTCTCTGCCTCTGATTCATCTTGCACAGCTCACTGCTCCAGAAGCATCATGTTCATTACGTCTCATCCCTGTTCAGAAATAACATCACAACAAACTAACATTTATTGAGTGTCAATTACCTGCCAGGCACTGTGCTAGTTGCTTTCTCATATGCTATTTCATTTAGTTTTTACATTACAATAGTGAGGTGCTCAGGGATCTATGGTGACTTCTTGTAATTGATGAGATCACATATACAGTTTTAGATGAGTTTAAGGTATCCCCTCAATATGTACCTTAGGCAGCCAACCTCACTCTCATGATTCCTTACAATGCTGTGTCTATAAGGGCAGCCCCTCCAAGTTTTTGGTCCATGTTTTCTCCTTGCCAGAATGCCTTCCTTACCGCTTCTCTACCTTTCCAAGCTTTTAACTTCTTCAAGGCCCAACCCCAAATTGCCTCCTCCAGGAAGCCATTTTTAAGGAAGAACATTCCTAATTACAAAGTAAGCTTTTCCTCCAATATTTATCTATCCAGTCTGTGCCTTATTGGACTATGTATTGCTGTGAAATAAACAGTTCTCTAGATTTTTCATGGTTCTTTATTGTCTCTTTAAGTAGATTATAAGCACCTTAAAGACTCTCTCTCTCTCTACACACACACACACACACACACACACACACACACACATACACACACACATTGTTTTAATTTCCTAGGGTGAGCAATTTAATCCTAGATGCTGAAATTAATCATTGAATGAAGTTGTCTGCCTGTGAGAGAAAATTTCAGTGAATTTGCTTTCTAGTTCAAGTTTCCATGGCTCTAAATGTGTTCCTGACCACCTGAGCCAGGGCTGGGAGGGTGGTTTTATCCAGCAGACCTCCCTATGTGGTGTTGGCTGGTGCCTGAGGGAGAGGAGGGTTGCCACTATTGTCCCAGAATTCCTTCTCCACCATAAAGAGACTGGAGTCATCTTTTTCCTCAAATGACACCATGGTCATACGAAATTGATTCAGACACTTGAGTCCCTCAGCATCAGACAATACAATGAAAGCCAAGTCAACAAGTAGGATGAGAATTTACAGTACCTTCTATAAAATGAATCTGATCCTCAAGTCCTCCTGATTACAGTATCAAAAGACTCTCTTGGGCAATAGGACATTTACTTTCTTGAAATACAATGTCCTGTGCCCATGAAAGAGAATGTCTTGGTACAGAAATAAGGTGCTCAGCCAGAGAGAGTATCTTAGTCTTACATTCCCAAACTCCAAATGCTTGGAACCAACGTCTGTCAGATGATTTCACCTTTCTTTTTTTATGGCCTTTTAAGAGAACTGATAGCTTCTCTCTTTCAGTTCTGCTAAATATGAATGAAGCAGATAAAGTGTGGCCCATTGGAGCACTATAGTGTTTGGTGCTGGTTACTATCTTTAGCAGAGATGCTGGAATTCATTCTCATCTCATTTGCTGAGCGCTCTATCATTAAAGTGTCATTGAGAACTGACACCACTTAATTTTAGCAGCTTTCAATTCTCCTTTGCAGCAAGAATAGCTTTAAATGGAGAGGAGTGCAAATTACAGAGAGAGGGATATTTTTACACCACACTCAGCATTTTATCAAACAAAGCAGCCTCCAGGGGAATAGGGGACAATACATTATAAAACTAAACTCTCCTCTGATGCTGGTAAATGGGTATTTAATCTTCCGATTGCAGGCATCCACTCTGATGAGCCTGTAATGAATATACCGGCAGGGACATTATCTGAGCTGTTGTGCTTTCCTACTCCTCAAAATATCCTTGGTTTTTATTTCGGGTGTGGTCAAAATGAAGAAAAAAAATCAGAAAAAAATCTTCAGAGCTCAGCTGTCCCCTGCAGGCCATAGGAGAACCTTTACCTCTTTGCAAATTACAGAGCTCTGGAGATCTTTCCCCTATTAATTGCATAATTGCTTTTCCTGCCAAAGTAATTTGAACCCTTGGGGGTTAAGAAAATCACTTACTGTGGAATAGTGGCAACTTTTAACCCATTCAGCTGGAGTTTCTTTGCCTAATTAAATGTAAAATGGCTGTTTGCTACCCGTGTGCATACGTGTTTCTGAAGCTGCTCAAATTGCCTTCCCTTGAAAGCCTCTGAGTATTTAAACCTTGATAGAATTATTACACATAGCTCTCATGTGTTTTGTCTACTTGCATCATTTTCTGCAGTAGAAAACTTTATTTAATCATAGGCTGATCTCTAATATTTGTGTCTATCTTTCTGTACATGAGAAAAGAAAGCCATCATTAGTTATAGAGAATGTTTTGGCTGCTGGGAAAATATCTTGTTGCATGCTGGCTTTCAGAGCTGCTCAAAGGGTTTTCATAGAAATCCATGCTATTATTTCATGTTATAGAAACATGGAGCCAGAGGCTTAATGACTTTTCCAAGGTCACACCGGAAGTCAACTTCTGGATTCCCAAATTAACTCTGCATTTTTGCCTCTTTGTTTCTTGCTTTAGCATGAGTCACATTCTTCTATCACGAATCATTCAGAAGAAGTAATTTACCCTAAAGTTTTTATGATTTTAACTACTGGATGTAATTTGCCACTTCAAAGGATGTATAACTGACCTGTAGCAAAGAGACTCAAAGTGCTCATTCTCTTCCAAGGAGTCAGTGTCTGGTGGTAAACAGTGCAGGCGGAGGGTGCCTAGTTAGGCTCTGCACTACAAACCAGTGACAGAGAAACTTCAGTTTACAGCCTTTTTTTCCAAAGTATCAAGCATGACACATAACTTAGTTCTTTTTAATTTCCACAATTTGCTTTTCCCTTCCCCTCTTCTACTTTTCTGTTTTGCTTTCATTTCTTTATTTTTTTCTTTTTAGTTTCTTGTCCTATTGCTCCATATATTTGACTATAAGGATATTTAGATGGCATTCAATAGGTAAAGTTAAGACATTCTTATTAAAGTCAAACTAAACCCTTTGAAAGGGACACAGTTCAGATATCAACTGAAGAATAAGGGAATATATATATATATATTCACCCCCAAAGAGTTAACATTATTCATAATGAATTTTCCATGGGTATGATTTGTGGTAGAGGTGGGTATGATTTGGGTAGAGTGCCTTCTGGAGCACTTTGGCTACCCCTGTAGGAGAAAGTGAGACTCAAAAAGAACACATGGCTTGCCAAGGAGTCAAGGAAGGAAGAAGCAAAGCTGGAAGGAAATACAAGCCAGGCATTGTATTTCCATAATGTTGTTCACCCATATAATCCAATACCATCCAATTGACAAGAATTCTGAATATTCTTTTAATGTCTTTTATGTCATTTAAATAAGTAAATCACAGCATTAACAATTTTAAGTGTTTTATGTTTGTGTGTTTGCATGTGTGTGAGTAAAGTTTTAAGCTGTCCACATGCTATTATTTTTACTTTAGAATGTTTCTTTCACAGGTAAATTCTAGGTATCTATGGTTGTTATTCACACTGGCAATTTCTTGACCTTCTTTAGGGCACAGACCAAATCATTAATCCAGGCTGAAGGCCCTGGAGAACACTGTATTCTTGTCATCCGTGGAGATCTAAATAGGTCTACTTCTCCCTCAACAGTTGCCAAACCAACCCTGATCTATGGAGAGCAGCCTTTGGCTTTGTTTCTAAATTTCCATTTGAGGCACACTGGCTGAAAAACAGGTAGGATTTGAGCACAGGTGGGTAAATAGAGTCTTATAGAGGGTGTAGAGAGAAAAAAAAGCTGAGTTAGGATTCTTTAATGAGTAGATGAGGAGTATTGAATACTTGGATTTGATTCTAGCTTAGGGTACTGGAAAGTAGGTTGAGATTAGAACATGGAAGATCTCAAATACTGGGCTAAGGAATTTATTCTTCACTTTTTAGGCAATAGAGAGCCTTTGGAGGTTTTTGGAAATTTACACCATCAGAGCTCTGTGGTAGCACTGCCCAAAATGAGTTAGAAAAGGGAGACCAGAGGCAGAGTCAAGGACTAATAGTAGGTCTGGAGAAAAGTAATGAGGTCTTGAAATAGGGTTTTGGCAGTGGAAATGGAAATAAGAAAGTGTACGTCAAATGCACTGTGGAGGTAGAATTAAGAAACTACATTATGGGATGTAGAGGAAGAAAATAGAAACTGAAGAGACTCAGAGAGGGAAAGTGGTTATATGAGTTTTATCCAAAACGAGTCTGAAATTTTTTTTTTAAATTTTTTTAAATTTTTTATTTTTTTTGTGATAGGTGGTGATGCCAGGCTGGAGAGACTGAATTCCATTTCATCTACATAGGGAAACCAAGAAATTGAATGAGGTTATCAAGGGAGAGAGAATAAAGGGAAGAGAAAACAGACTAAGTCAGATCTTTAGGAAAGATTCCCTCTTATCTTGAGGGAATAGAGTTTGGGCCAAGGACAATGTGCCATAGAGAAGGAGTAGTTTGAGTGGGAATGGAGAAGCAGGGGCATGGAGCATCATGGGAGTCAGGGGGGGTGGGCACTGGAAGAGACAGTGAGAGTGTTAAATGCTGTGGAGAAGCAGCATGATAATTGAGGGGAAAATCATTAAATTAAATGACTTCTTGAGCAGAGGTTGTAGACTTATAAAGACAAAAGTTGATCTTTTAAAGAGTTGATGAGTTTAGAAAAGTTATTATGGAGGAAAAAAAACTTTCAGAGAGAAAAAAGAATACAGTATTTTAAAAAGAAGCTTAGTGGAGAAAGGAACAAGCAGCAGGCAGAAAAAAAGAAATATTTTGAGAGAGAAGAGACATGAGTGTGTTTTATGCTGAGACTAATGATCCAATTATAAAGAAGAGAGTGGAGAGACAACTGTTGAAAGACGGCCTGGGAATAAGCAGCAGGGGATAAGAACAAAGGCATTGATGGGGTGTGTGTGGGGGCGGGGTGCGGGGTGGGGGTGGGGAGATGACAGATTAGGAAAAGTACCTGGGATGCATCTTTCTCAGGGATTGGCAGGAAAGAGAAGAATGAGCAAAATTAAAGAGAAATGTTTATGCAAAAAGGATTGAGAAAAGGCAGCTCCTCAAATGTTACTAATAACATAAGAGACTAAATTAAATGTAGGGAGGAAGGGAACTGGGGATAGGAATTGTATTGGACTAGGTACTGTAGAAAATCTAATTTATTATTATTTTAATGTAGAAAAATAATTTTAACTGTATTTTAACTGTAGAAAATCAGAATTATTATTATTATTTTAAGGACTATGGTTTGTTAATCATCTTTTGGTATGGTAGGAGCATATTAGAAGGAATGAAGTTATTTCAGAATATTTGTTTTTCCCATTGCTCCGCTTTGTTTTGTTTGGAAATTTTTTTTTATTTGATAAATAAAGTTAGTTAAAAAAACAAACATTTATATGGTGCTTACTAAATGTGCCAGGAACTGCTATAAAAGTGCTTGACTAATATTAACTTATTTAATCTTTTTAACAATCTTGTGTTGCAGTATTATCATCATCACCTCCATTTTACAGATGGGGAAACTGAGATACACAGAGGCTAAAATATTTGTCCAGGGTCACAGCCAGTAAGCAGCAGAGCCAAAACGTATACAACCTGTAGTGCAGGAAGACTCCTCTTCATCTGGGCTTCTCAAACCATCTGCAGGGAAGGATCAAGTTTTTGATTGTTTTAATTTCCAAATCTGTTTTGATCATATTGAAATAGAATAAAAAGGAATTAGTAGAAAATGAATTTAAAAACAAATGCATACAAAATACAAACAAATATTATCACTATATTCAATAGACATAAAATTACTGTCAGATTGCTGTAATATTTCTAAACCCTTACTCTCAATTTCTGTATCTTAATATCATATCATAGAAAAACACTTCACAGACCAGCTCCAGGCCATAGACTTCCTATATCCTCTCCTTGGTAATAGTCACATGTTTTTGTTCCATTTCTGTAAATCTCTCTACACATCTAGAGCCAGGGTCAGTTACACAATTTGCAGGTCCCAGTATAAAATGAAAATGTGGAGACCCTTGTTTAAACAGTAGGAAATAAGTTATATTAAAGACCTTAAAATATAAGGCTCTTTCTCTTATCGTCAACTTGTCATAATGTTTTTTTATTTGGTATTTGATGCCATTCTAAGTAAAGATAAATTAAAATTTTAAATTATTAGCATCAATTTTACCACTCCTCCTTATATTGTACAATGCCAGCTTTAAATTAAAATATAAGAGCATTTACCTCATATACAGAATCACTAAAATTACACATTTCATATTTCATAGCTCATACATACATATGTCTTTCATCCTTTCCAAAACAGTGGAAATGTTGCATAAAGCTAACACAACTGTTTTAATTCACTTATTGATCTTCATACATTCCACCAACACTCTCTACCTTCAGCTAATTGATGAAGAATAAGAAGGAACTGAGTAGAAAAGGAACCATGTGTTGTCCTCTCTTTCCCTTTTTTCTGTCGTCATTTTCATTGTGAGTGGCATACAGTGAAGTAACACATGCAAGAAAGATTATGATAGGTTTTCTTATTCATGTTTCTTAGAATGTCATTGCCTTCTTTCTGTGTTTAAAGCAAGTTCTAGTTTAAACAGAAAGCAGAGCCTCTTGGAGCTGTCAATGAATCCACTTAATCATAGGCACAACATTCTAATCTTGCAGTCATTTTGCATCTTGCTAAATTCTCACATATCATGGGTCCACTGGAATTCTGTGGTCATAGAGCATTGCGAACACTATATGCAAATGGGTGTCGAGGAGCAGCAGACACACATGTTGTGCACATCTTTGTTTGTGCTCCATTGTCCCATCAGTCTTCACCAACAAAACACAAGTTCACAGATAAAATTCCTAGATGTTTCAAGGTGGCAAGAGAAGAGCAGTAAACCAAGCATGAGGCTCTTCTGAGATCAGAGCCCTATGCAACCGTGTGGCTCACATGCCCATGCAATGGCCCCGCCTACAGGACGATGTTGAGAGCTTTCTTATAGCCTATATCATCCTCTGGGTTCGGTTTAGTCAACTTCGCATATATCATCTGAGGGTTGGATTATGTCTCCTTCATCTTTGTTTCACCTTGGTCAATTTGCTTTACTCTAGCACATTGTTCACATTGCTGCCTTGGTCAGCTTTCTACATGAAAATTACATCATGTAACTTTTCATCTTAAAATTCTTACATAGTGACCCATTGCCTTCAGGACAAAATCCAGTTTCTTTATTGAGACTCTACAGCCTTCATGATCTGGCCCATTCCCTCCTTTCCAGCCTTATGCTTGATCATGCTGCTCCATGAAACCTATGGTCCACACAGGGTCCCTTCCATGCATTTTCCTGCTATCTTGCTCATATGGTTTCCTCTGCTTGAGAACCTCCCCCTCTTCATCGCTCCACTCCCCTTTCCCCCTAGTCCCCTGTATAAAGCCCTATATTGTCCAGCATTGGGCCAAAGGAATCCTTCAGTTGGCCAGGACAAAGGCAGCTAGTTTTTGAAGTTCCAAAGACTAGCTTTGAGTCTCTTTCTTAAACTTTACAACAGTCTGTTGGCTTTCTTTGACTGTGAACTTTGTAGGAACTTTGAGGAACCTCTTTCTGTCTTTCACTATGGTGTTTTCACACACAGTTTCTTTGTTTCTCCCATTTTCATTTTCAGGGAAAGTAGGAAGGATTGGGATTGAAGACAGAGAAGCCTAATTGCGGCATCTGAGAAAAAGGCAGTTTGGATTAATGAGAAGAATATTTCAGTATAAATATAGCTGCTATTTTAACTATATGCAAAATATGGTTATTGTGTTTTTTTTGGGGGGGGTTGTTTACAATTGCAAACTTTGTAGACTTGCTTAAAATTTTGATAAAAATAAATTGTAACCATTTTCTCATTTTTTTTTTGGTAACATAGATGGTTTCCCTAAATATATTAACATTACCCTTCTTTCTTAGTGGAATCTCCTTCAGGTAGTAGACACTGTTCGGCATAGTCTGCAAGAGTTCAGCACTGACACTTCCTAAATTACCACAAATGTCTACATTTGGAGAATGTTGCTGAGACTTATTTATTAAATATTGTTAATCTAAATTTTGATGTTCATTTAAAAATTTATCCATGGTTATCAACCTCATTTCGTTTTAATTTTAAGCAACTAGGTATTATAACCTGGTCCTTGAAAAAACAAACATGACTTACAGATTTGTTTAAAACTTGCCATGTGTTTTAGTTTCCAGGCTGCTATGAAAAAAAACATAGTCATATGGAGTTTGGTTTAACCGATGGGCATTTATTGTCTCCCGGTTTCAGAGACCCAAAAGCTTGCTCCTTCCCAGGGTTGGTAGTGTTCTGAGTGGTTGGCAAACAAGTTCCTTGGCTTTCCCTTCACATGGCAATGTCCTCTCCTTTCTCTTCCAGGTTCTGTTGGCTTCCAGCTTCTGGCTCCTCTCTGTGGCTTCACCAGTTATAGGATTAAGACCTATCCTGATTCAGTTGACCACACTTTAACTAAAAATAGTATCTCTTAGAGACCCTATTTACAATGGGTTCACACTCACAGGAATGGGATTAAGATTAAAACATGTTTCAGGGGGTACATAATTCAACCTACCATACCATTTTTCATTTATTTTCTTGTATTGTTTTTCTGTAAGCCTCATAATAAGAAGTTTGCATAGAATAGATGGACAAAGCCTCTTTATGCTGTGTGGTAGATCCTCATTTATAATCTCTTCATAAATGGATACTTGGCTACAAGCAGTAAAAACATATCATCTCATTCCTTAGTACTGGCATTTTTGATGTGGGTTTGTTAAGCATTTTCTCATCCATAGCTTATTCAAGACTTACAACTAAACAATAAAAACTTTTAATCTTTGTTATGCCTTAATATATAAATAACTGTTGGAGAATAGTATCATCAGATATAATTGTTTGGGAGAGGCATATTTGAGCCATTGGTAGAAGAAAGATAGGTTTCATTAATAAGAATCAAACAGGGAACAATCATTACTTAAAGGGACATAGAGTTCCACTTCCATGCAAACAAACTTTGTTGTATAGGTGGTTATGTTCTTCACATTTTCAAAATTCTATTTTCAATGTGAGTTCTATTTCTGAAGAAAACTATGAGAAGAAAATTTCATCTCAAAGCATGTAACTTCTTCCCCTTTGGTTGCTCGTGATTTGATATAAGCCATGCGTGGTTTGAAATAACAACATTTTTGCTTCACTGTAGATAATATTTTTGGATATTTGGATCAGAATGTCAAAATTCACTCTCTACTCCATTCTCAAGTCTTAGATTTAATTTCTGTGCCATGCTGCAGTTCACAGTTATTAGATTTTCCTAGGACCTTTATTCAAAAGGTAATGCTTCAAATACACTATGCGACAAGCTTCTCTGCATACTGAAAAAAAAAATACATGTGCTTTAGTGTTTGGAACAATATATGATACTCACATACATAAATATATTTGAAATCCAAGTGTCTCCTTCAGACCTTCTATTAAAAGAAGCCAGAAAGTAGATCATGGGGGGGAAGGGAGTGGTGGGGGTGGGGTGGGGGAGAAAATTGAACTTTCCAAGATCAGTACTTAACATAAAAATTTCATCACAATCTTTATCATCTTGCAGTGGTTGCAGAAAAGGCCTAGGCACCCTCCACCTTTAACTTCCTAAAGTCGCCTATTTTACCTTCAAATCTGATGAAGTGTCAAAGTCATTTACCAGTAATGAGTTCTGCTGCAAATTTTATTTTGCTTGGAATTTAATTAATGGGCCAAAGACTTTCCATTGTGATTTGAGCAAATGAATAATAAATCAGGAAAGGAGATTTGTCAGGGAAGGAACATCTGTTTCTTACAAGCGTTACAACATGACTACAGCTTGGCTGTGCATTACCAGCACAAAGACAGTAGGAGTCCTCTCCGGTGAAGCTCTCTTCATTTATTGCTCCACTGAAGGTGAACAGAGAGCACTCTAATGGGCCTCTGGTGTTAATAAAAGCTTTGCGCTTCTCCAGTTTGGCTGTAGCCTCTTCCTTTAGGGTGCTACTGTCCTTAGTACATGGTTTGTTGAGCCACGTCAGGATTCTGCAGTGTCAGTGCTTTATAGGATGATTAATAAAGGAAAGACAAATTCATAAGCAGAAACAATATGAAATTACCATCATATTAGTGTTCACTGTCATGCTTTATATTTTGGGGGGTTTGTAAATGAGATCGTGATTGAAGTTAAGTACTTTGACTTGCACTGTCAAAAAGCAAAAATAGGTCATCAGACCTGTTGGGCTTTGTCTAGTTAACCAATAACAGACTATCTAGAGTGGTTTGACATTTGTCATAGTGCCAAATCATTCGGCCAATGATTGGAAAGATGAGAAGAATTAGTCTGATCCACCAAGGTCTTCACTAGTGGGGGAAAAAAGGACAGGATAGTGCTTTCTTTGCTATTTATTGCTGGAACACATTTTGCTCCTATATACAAAGGAGGTTTAAGTGCCTACTAGGTAGAAATAAATCGCCTTACGAAAATTTGCTCTGCAGGGTTCATGCTGACCCTCGTGTAATGTTTATAATGTATGCAGAACAGTAATGGGCACTGATGTCATGCAGAAAACACACCAGGTCTTACATGTTATCCTTTTTAAAAAAACCCTTTTTGAAGGCTGAAAAGATGATAAGAAGAATTTCAAATGTTGTGATTTTTTTATACATCTCTAGAATATACTTTAGAGGAACATTTCCCTGATGAGCCAAATATTTTCCATCACTGGAATAATGTGCAGCCCCCCAAAACAACTCTTTTCAGCATCCTGCACAATGTTGCTTTGTTTGATATGGCATCCTTCAAGCAATTTGAGTCTGACATAGCTCTATAGAGTGAAAGTTAAAAAAAAAAATATATATATATACACACACACACACACACACACACACACACACACACACACACACACATATATATATCAGCTGTGGGAGAGACGACCACATGAAGACAGAGAAAGAGTTATTTTATATTTTGGACAGTATCAAGTATGTACTGAGTCACTTTGATGGGTTGTTTGTGTTTCCATTTTTCAATATTTGGGGAAAGGAGAAAATAAATCTATCCCTAAAATGGGCACACTGAAAACTCTACTCACAGTTTCCCCACTCATTCTTTTTAACATGAAAAATGTGAATTCTTAATTCACTTCATGATAGAATTGCCAGATAAAATACAGGATGTCCAGTTAAAGTTGGGTTTCAGATTAACAGCTTTTTTTTTTTTTTCATTCTAAGTATATCCCAAGTAATGAATGGAACATAGTCATAGTAAAACATTTTTCATTGTTTATCTGAAATTCCAGTATCCTATATTTTTATTTGCTACATCTGGCCACTTTACTTTATGGAAAATTTCATAAAAGTTTTAAGTGATTAACACATTATTATCTTCTGGCCACAGTGACTTAAAATATGCTTACAAAGGCAAGAGAAAATAAAAGAAAAAATATATATAGCCTAGTAAGCTTAGTTTTATTACAATTAAACATGAAATAATTATTAAATGGTAAACAATAATAGCGATGGTACTTAAAGTGAATAACTTACTTGAGCCGTGCAGAGGTTAACATACTTAACTCTGATTTAAAAGTATAAACGTGATACCATTTATGCCCACATATAACATGAGCTCAAATATAAGTCAAGATATATTTCTGCCATTGTTAAGGTTTAAAAAGTAATTCATAAACTTGAATAAATTATTTTTGAGGTGCATTTGAATAGTCAAATGCCTACTTACATAATTTACTTTAGTTCATGATTCATATTTACATAGCCTAAATAACAACTTAAAAAATAAATGCTTTTGTCCATCCTCACATTTCATGCCACAGTCTTATTCAATCTCTTCCCTTGCATCTTTGACATTAGAAGCCTTTATTATCACTGAGCCTCATTTGTCACGAAACACAGTTTTCCAGTGGATGTATTCCCTGCACTTTCTTCTAAGCTGTTTGAGATGTAACAGCTTTAAATCTGTATATGAAGTTGTCACTGAAAATATGATCTCAAGCCACACTGCCCATTCATATTACATTCGGATAGCTTTTGGTTTGCTATTCATCCTGTAAGTGTATATTTGTGCTCTTCACAGTATTTTTATTTGTGGTGTTGTTTTAAAGTGATCTTTAAAAGACTTGATTACAATGGCAGTCAGTTCTTATAATTGTGGAATATACTCCCAGAATAATTACTAACCTATATTATATTTCTTAGACTTTTTAAAAATCACTTCCATCAGTGCTAGTAATTGAGGTCATTTAGGGTCATTTATTTTTTTTTAAACAATACGTACGCTTTCAAAATTAACTAACTGAGAGCACCCTCCTTACATGTGAGAAACTTCAGAAAGATATAAACAAGGTGACCCTTTTCTGATGAATAGTTTTGGAAAATATCTTGCCTGGTAATTCAGTGTATGACAGAGCTGAGCCTATCACAAGAGCTTGCAGGTGGATTTTTCAATTGGAAGGTCTCAATGTGATTTCTGGAGCTAACCTACAGTCCTTTTAAGCTCCATAGATATGACTATGCCCATTTCTCTTCTGAGTCATAGAAAAACCTTCTCATTTGTGTGTATATATATACAGTGGGACCTCAGAAACTGAGACTCCACCAGGCATGTGCAGTTAATCAAGTTAAAGCGGACAGGGTTATAAGCATATTATATTCTGTGATGGCATCTTCCTTAATTGTCTAGGTAAATTATATGTTAAAGCAAGGGTAAGAGTTCTTGTATTTTATTTTATGTTTAAACATTTAATATTGCTGCAAAGGAGAGGCTAGGCCTCCCTATAATTGTGCCTAAGAGCCTCCTCCCGAATGCCTCTTTGTTGCTCAGATGTGGCCCTCACTCTAGCTAAGCCAACTTGAAAGGTGAAATCACTGCCCTCCCCTCTACGTGGGATCAGACACCCAGGGGAGTGAATCTCCTTGGCAACGTGGAATATGACTCCCGGGGAGGAATGCAGACCTGGCATCGTGGGATGGAGAACATCTTCTTGACCAAAAGGGGGATGTGAAAGGAAATGAAATAAGCTTCAGTGGCAGAGAGATTCCAAAAGGAGCCGAGAGGTCACTCTAGTGGGCACTCTTACGCACAATTTAGACAACCCTTTTTAGGTTCTAAAGAATTGGGGTAGCTGGTGGTGGATACCTGAAACTATCAAACTACAACCCAGAACCCATGAATCTCGAAGACAATTGTATAAAAATGTAGCTTATGAGGGGTGACAATGGGATTGGGAAAGCCATAAGGACCACACTCCACTTTGTCTAGTTTATGGATGGATGAGTAGAAAAATAGGGGGAGGAAACAAACAGACAAAGGTACCCAGTGTTCTTTTTTACTTCAATTGCTCTTTTTCACTTTAATTATTATTCTTGTTATTTTTGTGTGTGTGCTAATGAAGGTGTCAGGGATTGATTTAGGTGATGAATGTACAACTATGTAATGGTACTGTGAACAATCGAATGTATGATTTGTTTTGTATGACTGCATGGTAAGTGAATATATCTCAATAAAATGAAGATTAAAAAAAATATTGATTAAATGATCAAGTTAATGTGGTATATTATTCTCCTAATTCTGGACAGTGTGTGTCTGTAGAGAGTGGGCATGTAGGCATGCACTGACAATATGTAGTTATACAAACATGCACAGCAGGAAAGTGGGAGAATATTTATGGAGTGGATTTTTTTTTCTTTAGACATAATAAGGAAAATTGACTTCCACATTTAAAACTGGCTTTGGAACATTCTTAAGGCTGAAATGTATTTACTGGACCAGTTTTTTTTTTTTTTTTTTTTTTTTTTTTTAAGCAATTCAAGATTTTTTAATTCCAAAGAAACTGGCAACTATCAGCGCTTATAGTTGTAGAACCCAGTAGAATACTCTGTAGAAAGCAGGTGCATCAAAAATGCATGTTGAATGAATTAACAGGTAGGTAAAATAAAGGCTGAAATGATTTCCTGTTTAGATCAGCAACTCCCCTCCAAATTGATTATCTAGGAAACAGTGAGGGTGGCAGTTTCATCTCAATAGTCTCACACAGTCATCAAAGTTGATTGATTTCCCTCAGCAATTCTTATCTGGATTTCTATCTTAGTTTGCTTCTGTAAACCCAGCCTTAAAGTCAGTCTAGAGTTTTCATCTTTGAAAATGAAGGACTTAAATACCATAATTGATGATGTCATTTTCAGTGTGATACCACTGAAACAGCTCACTCATAAAACGCCTCATTTCTATTTAGTCTTTGTCACATCATGGCCCCCCAGGGGGACATATCAGAGTCACCTGAGAGACTTTTCTATCACCCTCCCAAACCCCTCTCCATCCAGGGCTGAGCATGCTCCTCCTCCCCATGAGAATCACTCTGAGGGATGTGTTGTAACTCTCAGGTGTGTTGGGATAGAAAAAAATTTGAAAACAACCAATCAAATGAAAAGCTAGACATCTGGCAAATTACCAGATATTTTCCATTATGCTTACGTAGATGTTATGTAAATCGAACATTCGTATAACATAATTTTCCTCTTAATCCAGTATTTGCCATCACAGGTAAATATTGCTTTAGATTCAGTGGGCTTTATGGGAAAATATTTGTTCTATACACATATAGAAATGTTAACAGTCTTGCAATCCTTTAATTTTTTTTTTCCCTGGAGGAGATCAAAATGTGGTGGGCAGTGAAATTTCTTCCTGTGCCCTAATAACTTTTTTTATAAATCTCTGACAATTATGAAGACATTTCTATTCATATAACAGACAGTCTTAACATAAGAGCAAGTAATTTGCACTGAAATCTCACCAATCAAAATCACATGCCTAACTCTAGTTATCTGGGCAGAAATACAGCTGATCTTCAAACTTTACATAGGTGAGATCTACCAATTTCTTAGGCATTGACCAGAAGAGGTCTAAGATTTCATTGTAACTAGAAGATTCAAAAGGCACTTATCACTGAATGCCACCCCTTATTGCCATTGTTAGTTTCTGTCTCAACATGATAAATAGTGCACCTGGCTAGGAGATGCTTTTTGCAAAACCATGAAAGTGGGGAAGTGGTGTTCAGCGCCTCTCTGTCAGATAGGGGTGGTTACACTTGTTAGATTACTGTCTCATTTACTTCACTATGGATTCAGATCAATTCACCTGAATTCAATACGCTACACAAACAAAATTGTTGTGTTTAGATTCAACAAAATAACTTTTTTCGTGGATGGGGACTGAGAATAGGGACTATGAGAGAAGTTCTCTATATGAAGCCAAAATTTGGTTTAATGGTTTATATCAGCCTTGGTTAAGTCATTTTTATAGAGTTCATCGTTAGTGGGAATTAAACTATTTAGGTTCAGTTGTCTTACAGGAGATATAAGGAGAGTGCCATGTCTGTAGTCTATGATTACTATGATGTATCTGATTTCAGAACATGACTCCTTCTGCGGGAGGAGGACAGGCAGGAGCCTTTAGCCCACGTGGTTTCATGTAATAGCTGGGACACTCTCTGATTTAAAGAACCAGATGGTGGTGGGGGTGGGGGGCAGTTGCAGGAGTTAGACTTATATTTATGGCTCATTACAAAATCCTTTCACACTTTTCCAAAGTTACTACTTTCTCAGAGTTACTATATTCTAGCTCCAAAAGCTTTTTTTCCCCTCATCAGAGAATTTGTACTTGCTGTTCCTTTGCCTTTAACCGTCTGCTTTTCCTCCAATTCTCCATGGCTGGTTTCCACTCATTTTTCAAGTCTCTCAACTCTTATACCTTCTAATTGAGAGATCTTTGCTGACTACCTAAACAAACAGATTCATTCTCTCTCTCAACCAACTAACTCCTCACTATTTGCTATCACTGCATCTTGTTATTTCCTTCATAACACCTGCCACTTGAGTATATTCTATTCCAGATATAAATCTCTTTTGTGAAACTATTCATACCAGGTATATTCCAGAATTTAGATGTCTTGTATTTTTTTCTTTTAGAAAAATGATATGGTACATAAACTGTATTTTAAAGCATCTGGGACAGTACCTTGCAATCAAACACATTAATATTTCTTCAATGAAACATACGAATACTCCCACCAAGTGAGAGGATAAGTAAATAAACAAATAGATTAATAAATAAAAGAATAAGTAAATAAATAAGACTTCATGTCAATACAGTTTTCTTTACTGCTAAATTAGTTAAGAAGATACTGTTTTCAGAACTTTTTAGAAATCAACCAATTGATAAGTGATTACAGACCTGTATATCTTATTTGTTTACTTGTTCATGGTCTGTAACCACTGTAGCCTATAACCTCCATCAGATAATGGACCAGGTCTGTTTTTGTTCACCACTATATTCTTAGCACTTGGTACCGTGCCTGGTAATAATAGGCATTCAAGAGATATTTATTAATTGAATGAATGAATAAGTGAAATTACATAATTTTTTCTTCTGGGGAGGGCTTCAGTTGTCTTTTGTTCTCCTGTAAAATACTGCAGACATAATTAAGGGGCATCTGTGAAAGTTCTGCAAAATGTTTCCCACATAGTTTTTGAAATTTTCATACCTTTGTCACAGGTTGCATGGCACTGGAATATGAGACCATAGAAATAAATTTATGGGCATTTTGGAAATCGTAGGTAATCTTCACCACTCTTGTCTGTCATGTTCAAACAAGTATAATCAGTATTCAAAATCATAATGTTCAGATAGAGTAAGTATTCCCCTGGATCTTCAAAGAAAATTCAAGTAGCATTATTTTAATGTTATTCTTTCAAAAATTAGCAGTCCTCAACAACAAGGGTGTTGTTCAAAATGTTCATTTGTAAGTCAGTATTTTGAAATTTAGAAATATTTTTCCAAAGAGGGAAAAGAGAAAAGGAGAGAGAGAATGAGAAGTGAGAGAATTTGAGAGAAAGTAAATATGTCAAAATGTTACAGTTGGTGAATCTACCTGAATGGTATATGGGATTCCATTGTACTATTTATTCTTTTAACTTTTTTATAAATTAATTTTTCTGAAATTTACCAAACATAAAAAGTTGAGGGCCATTTACAATAGAGCAAAAAGAATAAAGTAATTAGGAATAAACTTAACCCAAGAAGTACAAGACTTTTAAACTGACAATATTGTTGTAAGAAATTAAAACCTGAATAAGTGGAAAAATACCTTATGTTTATCAATTGGAAGACAATACTGTGACATTGACAATAATCCCCAAATTCATTTAGAGATTTAATGCAATGGACATCAAAATTCCAACTGCTTTTATTGCAGAAATGGACAAGCCAGAGTCCCAGAAAAGCCAAAACAATCTTCAAAATGAAAAACAAAGTTCTAGAACTCACACTTCCAGATTTCAGAATGTATGACAAAGCTACACTAATCAAGACAGTGTGATAGCTTTCCTTATTAGCACTTTGCATTAGTTTGGTAACTTTGCTACAATCAATGAAACAATTATTAAAATTATATATTAACTGTAGTCCATAATTTACATTAACATTCACTGTGTCATATAGAACTATAATTTTTGTTAGAAATTTTTTATTATGGTAATGTATATGGAATCTAAAATTTTCCCTTGTAACGACTCAAATATTCAGTTCTGTGGTTTTAACTACATTCACAATGATGTGCTACCATCATCACCATCCATTACCAAAACTTTTCCATCACCTCAAACAGAAACTGTGTACCAATTAAGAATTGGTTCCCCATTTCCTACTCTCATCCTGCCTGGATAACCTGTATTCAGATTCTGACTCTATGAATTTGCCTATTCCAATTATTTTATGATCTCACTAATATGAAATATTTGTCTTTTACTGCCTGGCGTATTTCACTCAGCATGATGTCCTCAAGGTTCATCAATGTTGTTGCCTATATTTTTGACAAGAGTGCTAAGATCATTCAATGGGGAAAGATTAATTTTTTCAAAAATAATGCTGGGACTAAAGGATATCCACTTGCAAAATAATGAATTTGGACCCCTAACTCATGCCACAAACAAAAATTAATTCAAAATAGACTGCCAGCCTAAATTTAAGAGCTAAATTATACAACTCTTAGGAAAAAAACATGGGTTTAAATCTTTGTAACTTTGGATTATGTAACAGTTTTAAAAAATGACACAGAAAGCACAATCAAGAAAAAAAAGAATAAATTGGGCTTCAGCAAGATTAAAATGTTTATGCATCAAAGGATACTATCAAGAAAGTGAAAAGAAAACCCATAGAATGAGAGAGACTATTTGCAAATCATATATCTGATAAGGGTCTAGTATCCCAAACCCTTACTACTTAACAAAAAAAGACAAATAGACCAATTAGAAAATGGGCAAAGAATTTGAAAAGACTTTTCTCTAAAAGAGATATACAAATGGCCAATAAGCACATGTAAAGATGCTCAACATCATTAGTCATTAGGGAAATGCAAATCAAAACCCAGTGAGATATCATTTCACATCCACCAGGATGGCTATTATCAAAAAAAGGGAAAATAACAAGTCTTGGAGAGGATGTGGAGCAACTGCAACCCTCATGCATTGTTGGTGGGAATGTAAAATATCACAGCCATTGTTGAAAAACAGTTTGGTAGTCCCTCAAAAAGTTAAACATCGAATTACAATATGACCAGTAATTTCACTACCAGGTATATACTCAAGACAATTGAAAACATATGTTCACACAAAAACCTTTACATGATTAATTATGGCAGCATTATTCAAAATAGCCAAAAAGTGGAAACATCCAGGTGTCCATTAACAGATGAATGGATGAACAAAATGTTTTATACACACACACACACAATACACACACAATGGAAAATTATTCAGTTATAAAAAGCATGAAATACTGACACATGTTAAAACGTGGATGAATCTTGAAAACATTATGCTAAGTGAAAGAAGCCAGACACAAAGGCCAGATGTTGGATAATTTCATCTATATGAAATGTCTATAAATAGGCAAATCCATAGAGACAGAAATTATATTACTGGTGCCAGGGAGTGGGGTTGGGGGTGGGGGGAATGGGTTGTGACTGCTAACGATTATAAGGGTTTTTTTGGAGGGGCTGAAAATGTTCTGGAATTAGATAATGGTGATGGCAGTACAACCTTGAGGATACACTGAAAACCCCTAAACTTTACAGTTTAAAATGGCAAATTTTATATGTGAATTATATCCCAATTAAAAAAAGGTGGTGGTGGGGGGATTTCTGAGGACATAGTTTCTATAGTAAAGGAATAAGTAGCTTTATTAAGAATAGACTGAAGAGAAAGAATTGAGAAGAATGGAGATAGCTGTAAAGAGAAAAGCATACAAGAAAGCAAAGAATACAAAAGCAGTATTAAAGTTTTCATTGAGGACAGCTAGGAGCAAAGAGGAAAGTTTAGAAAATTTAGGTGATGTAGAAGAAAAGCCAGAGAGAATAGTATAAAATGTGGAGCATAAAAACAAATATATAAAACCAGATAAGATGACAAACACAGAGAATAAAGGGTAAGCACACGTCTAAGTATTACAAGTATGCGTCTTCCTACAAGTTAGCATCTGTTCTTTGCCTTAATTATTATAAATCATTTTGTGTATCAATCTTGAAAATCAATGAAGAGAGCAACAACTTTCTTATTCCATATTCTATCCATCCACTCCCTAATGCCCAGCACAGTGTTAGGCACATGGTAGGTTTTCCATAAATATTTACAAAATTAGCTAATTCAGTGATTGTATTCCAGAGTGACAAACCAGAACCAAAGGGCAGAGCTAATCACAGTGATAACAGAGAAAATTCTAAGCTCAATAAATATCAGTCTAGTAGTTGAAGGCATTGCTAATATCTAGACAAATCTGATTAAAAGAGACCCATATGTTAGGAAAAAGTTGACTTTTAAGAATGAAGAAAATAACCATAAGCATCTAAGTATAAAAATTAAGTTATCCATAAGGAACTGACCTCAGACTTTTCCACCACACTAGCTGATAGAAGACAAGAGAACAATGTCTGCAGAATTTTACAGAAAACAGAGTATGATCAAAGAATTAAATATCAAGCCATTGTCATTCATGTGCAAAGTCAACGTAAAGAGGCTCTTAGCTAAACAAAGTCTCAAAACTGCCACTTAACAAGGACTCAGAAATATGCCACTTTTGTACTCTGCCTGAGAAATAATACCATGAAGATAAAGCAAAATAAAAAGTGAATTAAAGCGTAAGAAGGGGAATGCTTCAGTATAAAGGAATGGTAGTAAACACAGAAATGAGGTAAGCAGAGCTAATATATTATTATAAGTATAAGCACAGTTAACAGATTTAATTCAAATATCCAAAAATAATTATTGGAAGAGAAGATACTGGTCTCCAGTGTTTCTCAATCTTTTTCATGTCATGGCAGACATAGAAAATTGTCATTTTTTTTGTGACATAGTGGCATAAGTGGATGAGGCTGCAGGCAGCCTGCAGCCTCACTGGGTAGCCCTGTTAGCCCAGGGAATTAACACTGGGCATATCTGTAGCATTATGGGCCCCATTGTACATAGATTTTAGTTTTTGCTCTCACTGAGATGGTAAACCAATGGAAGGTTTTAATGACAAGTCAATGGCACATGAAAAAAATCAAGGAACAAATCTGAATATAAAGTTTTCTTTCCATTTTGCTAAAATACATTTTGCAAAATTGGCATACACACACAGTCAAACAAATGGTAATATATTATCTGGATAGTGAGTGAGTTTGATTTTTTTCTTTATAGTTTTCCTTAGTTTCCAATATTCTACAAAATTTTTCTTCATAGTCTCCAAAATATCACAGAAAGCATAAAAAAAAGTAAGGCTTTTGTTGAGACCAAACAAAATCATGTTTGTTTGGCCTTAATGCAAAAAATATCTACAAACAGTTTAATGGACAAATAATCCTCAAACAGATTATATATATATATGCTTCATAAATAAAATAAGTAAGAATCTAAATGTATGAATATGTTCATGGACACAGTTTGCTATATAGAATAACCATTGATTTAATAAGGGGTATTCTAATGATATTTACTTTATTCCTAATATCACTAATAACTATAGTTTTCAAAGGTACCCTAAACTTATTCATATTTTAAGCACTTGAACTTTTGTTTACATTCATTTTCCTTAATTTTGTCTGCAAGTCCCCCCAACTCCAATCACCTCTCAGGGAGTTTGCCTGTGAGACCAAACGGGGACAAAATGAACTCAGTATTAGCTAAGTATCACTTAACTTATTTTCCATAGAAGACCCACTGCCTTTCTGTTTCCCATTGACCCCAGCCAGTGCATTTTCTGCTTTATTCTGTCCTAATTTGCTATTTAGTTTGCTTGGCTTAGATTTTTGTTATTTTCTGAGCAACATGAGAAAGATCACTTCCATAATTCTGGGTATTCTACAAACCCAACATCTGGCTAACCTAATCAGAGATATAGTATTTTTGGATATCCCCTACTTATCTTTCTCCTCTGCATTATTCAGGTTATTCAAACCAGTCACCACAACAGATAAACTCTGAAATCTTGGTAATTTAATATAGTCAAATTTGATATGTCCATCATGTTTCAGCCTAATTCTGCCCTTCTTCATCTCTTAGCTACTTCATCTGAAACTTGTGATCTCAAGATCACTAAGGACCCTACCCCAGAGAAAGCCAAGGATGGTGCAGTGGTTTTGGCATTTTTTGGCTATGTTCTCTGAGACACTTTATATACACCTGGGTTTGTCAGTTTTTTGTGAAACAGTCTCAATACTGTGCCCCCTTCAGCTTAACAAAATATTGAACCTAATGTCAAAAGTTTTCATCACCAGTGTTACAGGCCAATCAGAGAAGCCCAAACATTTGCTGGAATTTTAAATAATTATCCTGTGATCTTGGTTTTGTAGTCCAATTCACTGCAGAACAGATATAGTGATAGTATCAGATTTGTGCTTTTACAAACCTATGTAAATATTGGTGCTTTGAGGAGTATCCATTCATAGTCTGGCAAATATCTCTAATTTCTTATGGTAATTTTCCTTACCCCCTAATTTATTGAAATAATGCTGGTCATTTTATTTTGCTCATGAATCTGGGGCTGCCTGGATTTGGCCAGGCAGCTCTCACATGGCAGGAGGTTGCATTTAAGTTGGTGACTGAGACTGAGACTGTCTCAAAGCCTTCTTCCCTCACAGAGTCCAACAGCTTCCTTACCCCAAATCTGAGATGAGAGGACCACAGCCTTCCATCCAACAGCTGGACCAAGATCCAGCACATGGCAGGCATCCTCATGCCAAACATAATCATGTGGATTCAATGAAGCTATAGTTAGCTACTTTGGGAAGAAGACAGTTAAGGTAGAAGAAGAGAAACTTTTGGATTACCAGGCCTTTAATTCTGCTTATTCCCTTGAATATTGTGGCAGAATATAAATTTTACACGACTACCTTGAGCCTCTTCCCTTCTCTCTCTTTTCTCTTCCCCAGGCCCAAATATAGATGTGAAAAGATAAGGGGCTATGAATAATTTGAGGTTGAGGTAGCAATGGCTAGAAAGGAAAAAAGTATAAAGGAGAGATATGCACATTCACATAACTAAACTGATCACTTCTAATCTCAAGGCTAAGAGTTGAGCTATTCTTTGATGTCCTACAAGAAGTAGAAGCAACATCATTTAACATTTTTGCTAGTATCTGAGATGGTAGAAATACTGCTCTTATATATTTAGGGGACATGAGGTTGACTATATTCTTAGAAGCCAGGAAAATTGTTTTCCTCTTTAATACCTTGCAGCAATGAGAAAATAACTTATCAAAAACAGCAATGAGGAAGAGTTGATTCAAATTTTCAGTGTCTTCTGACTGGAACCTACATAACGGCAAATAAACATTCCATACATAAGCAACCTGGAAGTAGTTAAAAGTGTTTCACTGGTAAACTCAAACCTTCCCAATGAAAGTTTCCATAAAATACATTCACTCTAAGTTTCCAGCCAAAATTAATTAGGGCCTAATCAAGAGAAGCACTCACCTTGACTTTCAATGAGCCATAGATAAATAATGAACTAGTTTTCAGTTGATGATATAAGGGGCTTAAAGAGAGGAGAAGGTGCCAGGCTTCATTCTTGGTTTGGAAATAGTCACATGGGGAGTGTGGGAGGGTGGGTGTCTATTTTCCCTCTTAATATCTATCTGTAAAGCCTCATCTTAGCCCTCTGACATGTCAAGAGAGAGCACGGGCCAAAAATGTAGCTAGGTTTAAATAAAGGGAAGTTTGGGGTTCCAATCTTGCCTTTGAGAACCACATCATATAAGGCAATTAATCTCTCATAACAAAGCATCCTTAGGGGCCACTGTCAGAAATGAGCTCTGGTAGGATGAGGTATGGACCTGAACCCTTTCACTCTGAAATTTTGATTACAGAGTGATCTTCTTTTCTTCTGAACTCAGGAGAGCACCTTAATATCAAAATTAGTCAGTTGTCATCTCCCTCTTATGTATTTCATTGTGTCTTTGACTTGAACTCAAAACAGCTCTTTTTGATGCATCTTTATGAAAAACTTATTTATTTATCCAAAGAAGTCTTTACTGCAATTTTCATACTTCAAAATATTGAGTTAAAACTTACTCATTTGGAAGAGAACTTAAACAGTGGGCAAGAAACATTGATTCCACAAGCCAAGACCATATGAGACAGACACCCTGGATCTGAGTGAGAAGTTTGTGGATTTGGAGTTATTATTTCTCTTTGAACCGCATCCTATTTGGAAGAGGATGATAGCGCCCGACAGATCTTTTGTTTAGTGCTTCTTATATATAGTAAAATACTGTAATTTAACAGCTTGCTGGGGGAACAAGAATTTGTTCCAGTTCCTGATTTAAATGTTTATGCTAATTGCTATTTATTGGCCCAGATGCAAATGATAGGTTGGCCAAAGTGAAATTTTATGACGAGCAAACTCCCCCCTTTTGTGCAAATTGAAAAAGTGAAACAAGAGGAGGATGAAATGAGCCGAAGATGGTCTTAATGGCTGCTTTTTAATGGGGAAGATAAAATTAAGACTGATTTACGTGGCCAACTCCCCTGTTTTCTCTTACCAGCTCATTTGGCAGGAAAAATGGAAAAGTAATTGTTCCTCTTTCAATGTGGGCCTCAAACCATTATTTATTGGCTGAAATTAATCGCTGTTTATCCTTCATTCATGTGGAAACTGCTCTATCAGCATTATGAACCTCAGCAACTCAACTAGTCCCTTGCAATTTAGTCGACAGAACGCTCGGATCCTGATGAGGCGTGCCTTAATTTTCTGGGCTGTGGGAGTTAATGAAGACTCCTTTCTGAGGTGGACATATTTGTATTTCTACAACATTAATAACAAAGACCCACACTTTCTCTTTGGCAGCAAATAAACTTTCAAAAAAAAGAAAAACAACAAAGAAAAAATTATTGAAAAGACTATGCTTGAGGAAAAACAGAGAAACAGGATCACAAAGCCAATGTGTTTTTACCCAAACACATCTACTACATGAGATTTGTAGACACTTGTGGGACTATATGTGGACCCATGTGTTCCCAGCAAGGACCTGCCAATTGGTTAAGGCAAAATGAAGGAAACGCAAAAGCCATGCATCCAAGGAGAATAATTTTGTAGTTCTTTTTGTTTCCACTTTAAAACTCTTCTCAGCATTGTTTGATGCATGTAATTGACAGCCCGTGGTTTTTCTGGTGCAGGGATTCCTGGATCACCTCCTGTTCTTCCTCAGGGAACCATCTGGAACTGACAGTCTGTCCTCCAGACTCATATCTTCCTTTTTCCAATCAACCAGTCAATCATCAAGCATGCGTGTGCACCTTATGTGCCCAATAGGCCTCCTTTGCTATGGATTAAGCAAACAGAGCCAGGGAGCCTCTCCAAATCAACTAGAAGCACAGCTAAGTGTCTAGAGTCAGAGTGAATCTCAAGGATGCTTTGATAGGGGACAACTTATAATTGCGGATTTTTTTCAGACATGTAGGGTCCTTCTATGGTTTCTGTTGGATCCCATCTTTGGCATTTACCTGCCAAGACTCAACCTTCCTCACCTTTACTTAACAAACAATGCTCAAAAGCTTTTGATCTAGAAGAGTAAGTCAGTAAATATTTACATGAATCCTCAGTTTCCACAGTCGAAATTTGAATTGCCTTGCCATATAACAACTTGACAGACACCATGAGCATAGATTTTCGCTTACATTTTTACATTTGACTTTCAATGTTTTGTTTTTTCTGAATGAAAAACAAGCATATTTCCTGCATCTATTTAACGATTTTTATATAGTTGCAATATTACTATATGAGCAATTTTGCATCCTGCATTTTCAGTCATTTATTATTCTTTCATTCATCAAGTATTTAACAAGCACATTTCATGTGCCAGACACTATTTTAGGAACTGGAGTTTGAAAAGTGAACCAAAGAGACAAAAGTCCCTGTCGCCATGGAGCCAACATTCTAGTGTCCTTTTATTATTATGACCATTTCTCATATCCTTAAATTCTCTATTTTTATAATCGAGAATAACCACGTGCTAGTCAATTTATATGTACCACAGTTTACCCAACAACTCATTAATTTTCTAACATAAATAATGCAGTGATGAACAGTTTTATGCATCCTTGTTTTATTCATTTCTGATTATTTCCTGAGGATGTCCAGATTTAGTGGGGTCTGATTTCAGGCCTTCAGCCTGGCAGCACACAAGAATCATATCACCCAAGCTTGATGAATCAGCATCTCCAGGGTGTGCTCCAGGCTTTATATTTCTGATATTCTCTTTGTATCCATTTATTATGTTCCTGATTTCCTGTCGTTCTTTGTCCTTGTTTTCTTTTAGCTCTTTGAGCACATTTAGGACCATTTTTAAAAAAGTCTTTGTCTGGTATTTCCCATGTTTGATTGTCCTTCTTAGTGATTTCCTAATGCTTTAATCTTCTTCTTTGCTTGGGCCTACACTTCCTGTTTCTTTGTATGTTTTGTAATCTTTTGTTGAAAACTGGAAATTTTTGTTTTAATGTATTATCACTGGAATTTAGACTTTGAGACTTCTGTTCCTTAAGCTTGTATCCAGCTAGTGCTATGACAGAACTTCCCTTGAATGCTAAGGGCTAACGAAATAAATAAATAAAGAAGGGGGGGACGACACCTTTCCCAGTCTTTGCAGATTGACCTGTGTGAGTGCTCTCCTTCAGAATTTATCCACAAACTGAGTTTAGAGAACAGCTGCAGGCCAAAGAGTAGAGGCCTCCCTGGTCCTTTTTGCACATGTCTTGTCTTGGGCAAGTATTTGTGGCCCTAGGAATTTCCCCGATTATATAGAGAGCAATGGGCCTTATTCCCTGGGAAACAGTTCCCTTATGGGGGTCCATGTACTGCACTGTACATCCTACAGTCAGCTTTCCCTTTCCCCAGGTAGCCACTTGACTGGTCTCCCACAGCACTTTGTAGCAGAACTCTGTGTGCTGCCTTCTATATGCAGGGCAAACTCTGGGGCAGCGAATCTCTCGGGCCACCACCAGACAGATTGGGCCAGACATGCACGCCCCTAGTATGTGCAAAGGGTTGTTCTGCTCCCTCTGGAAATGGGACCAGGGAGCCAGGGTGACATGAAAGCCTACCATTTGTAAGTAGCCCTAGTATTAGTTAAGTTAAACCCTTTAACTGTTTTCTGGAGCTTTGAGAAAGACATTTCTGCCAGTTCTTGCTGGTTGTTCAGAGCTTCCATGAGGGATGGAGCCCCGAAGCTACTCACTCTACCATCTTGGCGAGGGCATAGCTTGGCATGTGTATTCTGATTTTCAACCAAAATTAAGCATATTATCATATTACAATTACGCAATGTCATTTTGATTCCGTTTTCAAGTGCATGCTTATATTTATAATCTCAACTTACTCTTTTTTTTTTTTTAATATTACTGGGCCATAATAAAACCATTGTTGAATGTCTGGCCCAGAGGCATAGTTTTCCCCCAGGTGCTAGGATCCCTCTTTCTTATTTTGCTAGAAATCATATTTTAATATATATACTCTTTACAAGGAAAAGAGAAAAAAACATGATTTATGTTTATCTTGACAGTTCCTAACCTTCCCTAAGAAGACTTTTCTCAAGTTATATTCCAGTATTGATTTTAGAATCCATATTATGGATTTTTATCTACTGATGCTTTCTTTCAACTATTTCTATTGACTCTCCATTAGCCCTTTACTGTATTAAAAAATAAACAAACAAAAATCATCAATCTTATTAATTCACAGGATATTAAAAAATAAAATACTGTTTCTAAATCAGATTCTCTCTAATTTGTGAAAAAGATAACCCTGGATTTAAGTTCAGTGTGGCAAAAAATTTCTGTGAGGGTGGAGAGATAGAGAAGTTATTGACTAGTGAGAACTCAGGAGAGATTTGAAATCTAGTACCTTAGATACACTTTTTTTTTAAATTGTAATTTTACCTTTTTAGAAAATTTTTTTTTTTTTTTTTAGTTTCTTACAACTAAAAAACATAGATAAAATAATCATTTGGAATCAAAATTTTAGAAGATGAAGATAGTCATAAGCTTGAAGATCCATACAACAATTGATCACTAAATTAAATTTTAAGCTTCATGAAAGCCAAGGAAAAAAGGGGATTCTTTAGTTCTTATTGGAGATGCAGTTATCCAGGAAGGATCTGTGGAAAGTCCTACTGTCTGATGGATTGGACCCCTGTGTACTACATGCCAAACCAACAAGTTTTTGGCAAGATCTGTATGAAGGGACGCCTGCCAGCTTGGACTAAAAAGGACAGAACAGGGACAAATTGAAGGAAAAATCACTCCAAGAGTAGGACCATGGAATCTGATGTCTGGACCAAACGCCATCTTCTTGGAAAGAGAGTGGACCCACTTATGTGTGTGGAAAAGGAGAGGTTGAGCCTACCACCACATTGTTTAGGAAAAGTGCTACCACCCAAGTTTTCTCAGATGCCCCAGGGACTTCAGAGAGTGGCCACCACTCCAGTGCTTGATGAAAGTGGACCCTATGCCCTGGAGATTGCAGAGAGTCAGGCCACCATCCTGATTCTCAAAGAGGTGGGAGCCTTCACCCCAGTGCTCAGGGAGAGCATGGCCACTGCACAAGCACTTGGAAGGTTTGGGGTTGCCGCTCCATCAGGCCCAGAGGACAAAACATTGTTCTACAGATGACTCTCAGAGCTTGAAATCTAATGGAATATGCCCTGCAGGGTTTTGGAATTGTTTGAGACCATAACTCCTGTTTTCCTTCCAATTTCTCCCTTCTGGAATGGGAATGTTTCTTCTATGCCTGTCCCTCCTTTGTATATTGGAAGCAGATAACTTGCTCTGTAGGTTTCACAGGTCCACAGATGGAGAGGAATTGTGCCCTAGGACTGACTACATCTATAACTAATTTTGGTAAGACTTTGTAATTAGTATTGTTACTGAAATTACTTAAGGCTTTGGGAATATTGTTATAGAATGAATGTACTTCGCATGTGGGGAAAAAACACATCTTTTTGAGGTACAGAGGATGGAGTGTGGTGGTTTGAAGCTGTATACACCCTAGAAAAACGTTCTTAAATATAATCCATTCCTGTGGGTGGAGATCCATTGTAAGTAGGACATTTTGATGAGGCTCCTACAGTTAGGGTGTGATCCACCTTATTCAGGATGAGTCCTTTAGAAACAGAATGACATTCAGACAGAGAAAGGGAGAAAAGCCATAGATGCAAGAAATTGAAATCAACAAAACCTGGATGAGAAGGAAGAAACCAGTAGATGCTGCCATGTGCCTTGCCATGTAGAAGAGGAGCCAAGATCACCAGTGGCCAGTCTTCAGGAAGAAAGCAGCACCTTGATGATGCCTTGATTTGGACATTTTCTCAGCCTCAAAACTGTAAGCTAATAAATTTCCATTGTTCAAGCTGAACCATTTCATGGTATTTGCTTTAAGCAGCCAAGGAAACAAAAATGTCTTTCAAAATAGTTACAGAATTATCTTTTCCTAACTAAGTGTAGTTACCTTAACAAATAGAAGGTTTTTCCTATGAGTCAAATGGAATAGCCTTTGTATTTGAGATACTCGCTTACTTAGCAAGCAAGAAGTTCTTTCTTCCTAGAATTTTGAGTTTAAATTACTTGCAGAGGAAAATTTTTTAACATGATATTTATTTGGAAAAAATATCAAAGACCTTAAAAAAATAAAAACTGTGTTTGTTACTGGTGAAATGAGCAGCTTTGCATAGATCTTTACAGTCTATCTTTTGGGTCTATTTAATCTTCTGGAGTTTAAAAATGATTGCCCTGGACACACCTTTTATCTTTCTTGATTCTTTTATTTAACCTTTGGATTTAGTAAAAGGTTGTCTCCATTTTATTATAGTTACAATGATTAAAGATGACCTTTACATGTTCCTTTTTTAAATTCAAAACTTTGGACACTTTTCCTTTTTAATATAAGATGGTTATGTAAAATTGATCCTCCTGAATGATATAAGAATTTGAGGGTCTCTATTAATTAATTATAAGGTACATTAATTATACTCAAAATGATAATTAGGCTCTTCTCTAATCTATTGCTGGTTTTCTCATTGGTTTCATACTTGACTGTCTGTAAATGAGTATTTAAGCTTGAAACTTTAAAAAACTAACTTTATTAGTAAAATTTCCTACACTGTTCACAAATTTTGAAAGTGCTTTATAAGTTGCAAAATGTTATTAAAATATATGTTAATGACAATACTATTATGCATTCAATTTAGATGTTTGCAGATCTGAACGTTTTCCTCTCAAATCACCATCTTTGCATCCATTGTCGTGGTTCCTCCTGTTTCCTCTCTAACTTCTCTTCCTTGAAATTCTCTTCTAGTTTCCATCTCACCTCCCTGAGCCCACCTTTGTCTCTTTTTCTGAATCCTATTCTTTCCTCTGATTTGGAAATGTATTTATCCTCTGTATTTGGTCCTTGGCTTTTTGGGTTTTTTTCCCCCTGTACTTTTTCTTTAGTGATCCCTTTTATTTTCTAACCACCACCTTATCTTTTTTTATGTGCAATTCAGTCTTGTTAAATAACAAGACCCACTCAAGAGACTTTAAGCCATCGTCAGTATGTAGGCGGATCCCAAGACCATAATCTGCAGTCCTGACTTCTCTTCAAATTCCAATCATACAATCCAACTTGCTGCCAGATATTGCCGTTTAGCTATACCCTGAAATGTTCTAACTAAAAATTTCACAAACCAAATCCATATTATTTCTCAACTAGCTCTTTCTTTTCATATTACCATCTCTATTCCACATCTCAACCTTGGTACCAGGAGTTATCTTTGACTCTTAATACTCAATATCCAATCAGTCTCCAACTTCTATGATTCATCTGCTAAAATTCCACTTTCTCTACATCCTAGATGTAACATTTGCCTGGACTTGTTGCCATAGTCTTCTAATTGGCATCTTCTTTTAAAAATCCAAATATTTTAACTAGTATGCTAATATCATTCGTGACCTGGCTTTGACTTACTTTCCATACTTCAATCCCATTAATTTTCTGTGGTCCTGCTAAATATAATTATTCACCTTTCCTTAAAATACTCAAAGATTTCTTGTCTCTATTTATCCACTTACCTTTGTCTTGACTGTGCTCCCCACCTTTTTAACCTGTTGAAATACCATTCATCTTTAAAGTCCAACTCCAATACCACCATCTCCCTTAAGCCAACACGATCTCCTTTCACTCTGAATTCTGACTGAAATTTCATTCTACCACTCTCATTTTGCACATTTTCCATTGCTTTCATTACCTATAGCCTAATCCTACTGTTATATATGCATGTCATCTCCCTCATTCCCTTGGGCAGCTGAGTGTTACATCTGCTTGCATTGCCCCCAGTAGTTGGTTCAGTGCCTTGCACATGATAGGCACACACTGCACATTTATTAAATGAGTGTGACTTGACCATATAACTGGATCTTGAAACTGAATTTCTCTTAAGACACTAACTACCAGCCCAACTTCAGAAGACCATACTACAGGATTCCCTGAATAATCCTTTCCTAAAGATGAAAGGCCAAGCACTCAATAATAATGCTTAATATTTTCTTAGACCATGAACATTGCAGAGAGAAAGAGAAACAGACCTCTAGGGAGTTCTGAAATGTCCTTGAAGAGTGTAAAATTAATATAGGTTCTCCAGGCTTTTAAAAATTGTCTTCTGATATATGAAACCTATGTAAGATTAAAACTCCATCATTCAGTGGGTATTAATGGGAGCAAAACCTGTGTGAAGGTAAAGCTCCTCTGATAGAAAAATGTAAGGCTGAAGGGTCTTCATACAAAATGTTATGACACCTTAAGACCTCATGCAAATAAACGTTAGTGAGAACACTTACATTACATAAATACACTTAAACTGATTATCTCTCCTTTCTAGAAGGACAAGAAATGGATTTTCATGTCTCTTTTTTGAGCTTTCTGGTTGCATTTATATGAATTAGTATATACTTACTTGTTCAATATTGCTCCATTTTAGAAAATTAAAAATATTATTTTAGAGATTCAGAATGATGCTGCTACTTGCATCTATCAGGGGAAGAAGATCAGCTGTTTTTTAAAAACTAGAAGAGAAGCTAGGCATGGTACTCACCCTAGGAACTGGAATATACCACATGGGAACAAGAATTGTGCTCAAGTCTAATTTTCAGGAGAAAAGGGGCAAAACTGAGACAGTAGTTGCTTCTGAAAGACAATATTCAGATAACCAAATTGAAATATTTTGAGTTTTTAGGATTAAATGCATCAAGTTTCTAGTCTTCCTTGTATAAATCTGCTTAGGAGGGTAGAAGTTAAACCAGTCTGGACTTCTTCACCATAAAACCTCAAGTTGCCTACTGCCAACAATTTTGACCTCTACACCAATCTAATCCCTAAGGTAACAAATGGAAAATAACAAATTCTTTACCTTGCACATTTATTGTTGAAAAATGATTTCCCATGTCTGAAAGACAATTAAATAGTACTAGAGTACTTTTTAAAAATACATCCTGTAGAATTTTCAATGGATTTCATCTACTATATAGAGTATGGCCATGATCTTGGCAGCACGATGAATGCAAGGGAAATGCAGGTGCTGCATTGAAGGTTCTGCATTTTATATTTGTCACAGTATATGTTAGCACTATTTGTTGGCTTGAACTCTGACCATCGTTAAAAGACTTGGGTTCCTGAAGGATTACAAGGGAGCTCACTTCAGTCATATCATAGTTTACTACATTCTTATCAGTCTAATCCCCAAACACACATTTGAATAAAAAAAAAAAAAGGTCAACCAGCTCCTTGCTGTTATATAGTAGGTGCTCTCTATATATTTGTAGACTAATTGATTGATTGGTCTATATTTTTGCAACTGGGTCATGAGGCATATAAGCAACTCACATGTCATAACTGATATCTTGAGCACATTCATCAACTTCACATAAAGAGAACATCATACTCAAAACTGAGTGGCAAGTTGGGAGACCAAGTCTTGAAAATAAAAGGAGAGCAAAGTAAGCATGCCATGTGCAGGAAACATAGCTGCAAGCCCCTTGGATAGTAGTTTTATGGTAAGCTGAAGCAAGGAGGGGGATATGGAAATTTGAAACACCATTTCAACTGTCATGGAAGTGCATGATCAATGGATGCCTTTCTCTGAGTTCCTCCATTCCTTGAGCAGGCCTCAGTCTTAACACACATCACAATTCACTGCTGATTTACTTGCCATCACTAGAATGAAAGTGCTTGGTGTACAGAAAGCATGCAATTATTGCTTTGTTCAATGAGTGAATAGTAACCTGGCTGATGCATTTGATGCAAGACAGAGGAAAAGTGGCTCTGACCAAGGAAAGCCTAACAGCAACTGGTGAACGAGGCAAAGACTTTCACGAGAGATTTTTATAATGGTAGCTACTGTCATCAAATAATAGATTTCAGTGCATTCAGTTTTAGCAGAAGTGTAACTTCCACTCTCTATCAGCACTCTTGGAAAACATCGGCAATACCATTTTATACTTCAAAAGCTAAGCTGCAGAGCTCACATCCTCTCCCTCATTTCTAGAAAACAACAATAACCAACCCTCATCAAATCCTCAAAAAGCAGTTTTTCAAGGTTAAAACACACATGCGTGCATATATCAAGATTCAATTATTTTACTATATTTTCCCAATTCTGAGGCAATTTTAATTGTAACAGATTTTCCACAATTTAATAGAGCACTATGTTAAATATAAAAGCTGATTTGCAAGTTGGATCCTAATTTTTGAAATATTAAAATATGCATTTTATAATAAAGAAATATGTTGTATCTGTCTCACTTTTCAGTTCATGATATCCCATAAGAAAATTAAATAGCATTTAAAACATGTGTTTAATGTTGTGTGTTTTTTCTGTTATATCATGCCAAGATGACAATGAGGTACTTTAATGATAATACTGATGACCATAGTACTCTTTAAATCTCACTTGGATAATTATCCAACCGGGCTTAACTTGTGGGTAAATAGATGTCTGATTATATCTATGCAAACCTATAGCAATTATTCATGTCCTTCAGGTAATAAAGGCTTTCCAGCTTTGCGTGGTTTCTAAGGAAATCATTTTGGTCTTTTTAACACAGTAACCAGTAGGCAGAAATGAGAACAACATTTAAATTCCTGGGAAAAAGAATATCTCTGTATACCCAGAAGCACTTTAAAAGCCAGGGAAAGGATAGACATGTGCTTCCAATGTAGTTTCTTTTGGCTTAAGTTCTTGGTTCTCAGAGTTTTCTTGGTTTCAGAGTTGATGATTTCCTATAGGAAAATCAATAGATGGAAAAAAACTTTTATCCTCTAGATACATTGCTCAACTTAGGGAACAGGAAGAATCCATTTGGATTTAGTCATATGTGTAAGATATTTTCATTTCAGACAATGTCTTAATAGCCTAAAACCTAGTGTAATATATACATCCTTTGCGTTTAAGGTATTTAAAAGTCTGGTGAAATTTTTGGAGGTACCCGCCCCCATGCCCATATATCTGATGTAAGGGACGTTCTAGTTAATCTTCTTTAAGGTCCTATTCACTTAATGGAAATACTTAGCTGCATAATTGCTTTGAGCCTATTGCCATTCCAAATGGAAAATATAATAATCTAATGGTATTGTCTCTATAAGCGAATGAGAATTTCAGGAGTGGCTGTTGGTGCCACCCATGTGATCCAAAGAGGTTAATGCAGTTAAAGTTATTTCACAGTCCATTAAGGAGCTTATGGTGACCTCACGACCTTTGCGCCAACAACACGGAATCCATTATCATCACAATGGAGGAGCTGTGGGTTCGGCTGACTTGACAATGGGCCCGGGAAATCCCAAGTTAGTACTTAGTTTAAAAAAATGCACTTTTCTTTCTGCTTCTTGGGTATGGCTATTAATATGCCCTCCTATAATTTGTAACATTAACATTGCTGAAGGTACAGAAAGGACATTGAAATGAAGATGTCAAACTGCTGACTTAGTTCAGTGCATGATAATATTGGCTATGTATTGCAGTAGTAGATATCTAATAGGAAAATCGAGATGAAGAAAGTCAGGGAACTCAGTTAAATTAATGACAAATTATCATAGGTTGTGAAATTCATTTAGGCAAATAATAGCTTTACTCCATTTTTAATGTTACATTCTATTTTAAGGTTTGATAAATGATTTAGGGAGAAATAAAACACTTAATTTAAGAATAAGAATGTTACAGCAAAAACATAATTATAACTACATTAAAATATTTACCTTATCAAAATCTAAATTGCAGACTTTCTCAAGCATATCACACCATGACAAATAATGTCACTCTACAGACATTAATCGTGCCTCTTCTATTTGTAATTTGGTGAAAGACATCACTGTTACTCACATTTTAAAAACAGATTTAAGGCATGGGGTTAAAAAGCAAAGATTCTATCAGAATATTGTTGATATAAAAGTGTTAATTAGCATTTTTGTCCTCCAAGATGAACTTGACTGCACAATGGTCTCCTTTGGAGAAATAACAAGCATGGAAATTAAAATTAGTTTTCACAGTACTTTGTACCAACGGAAAAGAAATACTAGATCAAATAGTCCTTATGCCAAAATAACATTAAAGAAGATGGTTTATAGATATAAAAGTTAAACTGTAAACACAGGCCATAAAAGTACCATTTAGATTCTGAGAAACCAAAAAGGAAGCATTTTAAAATAATTGAAGGAAAGTCCTTAAAGGTAATTAAAGAATCCAGCAGTACATTTCAAAGATAGTTATTGCTGATGGTAGTTAACACATCTTACCTCATTTAAACACAAAAAGGTTTAGCACTTACTACAGCTCCAAATGCCTGTAATATAATCACAATAAAACTGAGGCTGAAATCTCTAGTTAATTTTCAGGAACACATTGTGATGATTTCTTTTTACTGCTTGCTATCTGAGAAAATAATTGAAAAAAATGTATCACCTACTTTTGATGATCCAAAAGAAAATAACATGATCAAACAGTAGTTCCTAAACATAGTTGTACTTGAAACTTGTTTTTTTTTTTCAGGGAAATTATTCAAAGAATATATTAAATTTAGTGTTTGAAATTTGTGTTAAAATCTGCCATTTCAGGGTATTTAGAACTAAAAGTAAAGTATCTTATATCAAATATTAATAATCATAACTCACAAATGATACACAAGATAAATAGATATTTAATCATTTATTGTTAAACAAAGTATTACAGAAGCTGTAGTCAGTAACCATTAAACCTAGAGGGACACTATTCCTAAAAGAGTTCTGTGTTCGGCTTTTGATTTTTCACAGTTTTTTTAAATTCTCAAATATCAAAATCAGCCAGGAACTTATTTTAGAGAATCATTGAATTTAACTTGCTATATAATTTTAAAAAAGCAAAAATGGCTATAACACACTTGAGTTATCTGCTCTAATTTATTAATCTAAAATATTTTGCAAGATACTTACAGTAGTTGGAAGATGTATTCTTATTTATGAAGCTCTGAAAGGTAAATTTTTCACATTTTTCCTTAGCAAATAGTTGTTTTGGTAATTAATCTAATTTTTATTGTAATAAATTTCCTAGTAAGCATTTTATTTCTTAAATAAGCTAGCATTCCAAAGAAAAACAGTAAAGGTAGAGAATGAGAAATTGGCTAAAATATAAAAGCAGCCACAATACAAGATTTAAAACTGGTGTATATTTTAAAAGCAAGGAGATAATAGAAAGTGATCAGAAGTCAGAATTTTATATGAGCAAACTACATGGAATCCCAAGAAATGATGTATAAATTATTCTCCACAATTTGCAAAGTACAGTATTAAAAACCATTTTAAATACATTTAGACATACAACGTTCCTGATGCCAAAAACTGACGTAGTCATTAGATTTGACCTTGTCATATTGTTATTGATATTATTATTATTATCAGCACACATCAGAAACCGAAGATTCAAACATTGATTTTGTTTTTCTTTAACTTTTCTTAAAGTATATAGCCCGTTCTGATAGTTCTGTTTTTCCAGGGCTTTGTTTGAAAGGAGACCCTTCCACCAAACAACCTCTATTTAAAGAAGTAAGAATTACTAATAGAAAAGAAAGAAATTCTCAAAACTCTGTCAAAATAAAAAACATGGCTCTTAGGGAAGATGAGTAACTTCAAAGGAAAATGAGAGAGAGCTAATTTGCTATGTAAAGATGCCTCTATTTGACCGAAGAGAAAGTTATCGCTGAGAGGCTGGCATAAAGCATGAATGTGTAAATGCTGCTCCAAAGTGAATCTCAGAGTTCAGTAGCCAAAAATAAACTGGTTCTTGGCTGAAAGACATAAGTGCAATTGTGAAATTGATATCCCTCCTTGGCTGAGTCCCAGACAATATGTTGCCTTTCGGGGGCTGATCAACGTGATTGATGTGATCTGTGAAATCCAGGGGGGCGCTCCCCTTTAATCAAACCCACCAGCCTCGACAGAGAGGCAGCTGTGGACTAACAAGTTCTTCAAGCTTTCTCCCTCCAGGTCTCCTTAGAAATCTGACAGCCCAGAAGGAGGAAAGGGTGGCAAACAGCTACAAAAACTGCACCCTGGAAAAGAAAAGGGGAGAAAAGAAAGAAAAGACAAGGTATTGATTGAGACATAAGATGGCAGCAACTGAACAGTTTATTGCCTTTTAAAGAGCCATGCAGACTTCACTCTTTAGTCAGAACAAACTTATTAAAGAGATGCAGTTAAGCTATTTTTTCCCTTCTAAAAATATAGATTTCCTGTTTTTATCCATCTAACAGTGATGTTCGTTGTCTTTGAGTTGATACGCCTGTTTTTTTTTCCCTTCTCAGTATTCATGTTTGCATCATATATTTTAGAGTTATAGTACTCAGTCCCAAAAATAATATTTGAAGACAAAGTTATAGAGATTCTTGGGAGCTACATGAAGCTTGCAGACCACTGTGATTAACGTTGTGATGGATTCTAAACATCAGCCCCCTAATTTTATAATCGCTGGTTTATCACTTGTTCAGACTTTTCTCCATTTCTAGAAATGAAGAAAGAGAAATATCAAATTGGAGTTTTTTCATTTCCTGTGGTAAATGTTTCTAAATCTATAACAAATGGTACTTTTCATCTCATCTCTAGCAATCATAATGAATCAAATTTTTTCAACTTAAAAGATCAATACCAAGCTATAATCTATATTTTCAGGCTTTCCTTTAATGTGGGAAAGGCTTCCAAATTGGTTAACCTCGTGCATTGTTGTCCTATTCCCACATAATATTCTGGTGCCAGATTGTCAGCTAATTATGTCACAAGCAATCAACTAACAAAGCACAGCCATTCTCTCCTGGAGAATGAACCTTGTTTCAAAGCTACTCCATGGAAAAAATAGGCCCCTTTCATTAAGGAAGTCTGGAGTGAGGTTTTTTTTTAACTCTGGATTCCATTTCAGCATCACTGTCTCCTTGATGTTGTGAGGTTGTTGATTGCTGGTTATTTCTTAAGCAGCTGCCTGGGGGCTCCATGGTGCCCGGAGTTCATCATACAGAGTGAGTGGGAAGACAGTCAACTACTGGGCAAATCTCAATTATGTCAGTCTGTAAAATGAAAACCGAAAAGTTATCTGCCTTCAACTGGCCTTTTTTGCTCGAATGCTTTGAACAATGACCTCAGCTTTCAAAATACAACAAATTTTCAATTAACTGTTTTAATGGAGATGAGAATGAGATTTTAGCACAGACATGAAAACAGAGAGAATACCAAGAGGTCTTTATGGTGGAAAGGTGAATTTGCAGAAGGAAAAGGGCAGAGTTGTCTGGATATGGATGTGCTTCCAGCAGTGAGTGAGACAGTACCTAAGTGCCTAGCAGAGAGCCTGGCAGTGGCGTTGGCACTCAGTAAAGACTGGTTTCCCTGCCTATGTAGGCAAACTTTAAAATTAGTTCTCAATTTTTGAGTACATGCCCATTTGGAGGCAGAGAGAGCTAGCCAAGTGATATGGCAATAAAGTGCCTGCCTGGATTAAACACTTGCTAAGAATAAATGAGTTACATTGGTATCCTTTTCATTTATTTATTAAGGTTGAAATTGTATTTATTACCTGACTAATATAATAGTCATAATTTAATGATGAAGATATCTTAAAATCCTACCAGGAAGCAAGAACTAACACATGAGAAGAAATTAGAGAATGTAACAATACACAATTAAGTGATACAGTTTATGGGAGGAATGATAAATATAACAGAAATTCAGAAAACAGGAAATTTTGCCAATATCCTTGTATGGTTCTTGGGTTGTTTCTCAGAGCTGTGAAGCCAGGAAGAGCTTTTGGGTTCTTGGTTATTTGTAAATAGAGGAACTGTGTCTGGGAATGCTGATTATCCTAACAATAAAAATTGTTATTGCACTAACAATAAAAATTCATAACTTTAAATCTTGATAAATTAGGATGAGGATCAAATTAATGTTTTAACTGCCATGATGACTGTTATCTCAGAGACTGAAGCTATTTTTCCTATCCTTCCAATGAGTGCTACTTCCTATAGGGATATTACTTACTATTCTCATGAATTTCTTTAATTATATAACCTGGATGGAATATTTTTCCAAAAGGGGCCTTTTAAAAATGCTGAGTATTAATGAGATCTTCATTGAAAATAGAGAGGGAGAGAAAAAACAATTTCCTCAGAAGCTCCACAATGCATTTTCAGTAAGATATGCTGTATTTTCATCTACTGTAACCACAGCAAACTCCTTTGGTCAAAGGTTTTTTTCATTTTATAACCAATGATTCTGGGAAGATAAAATCTTAGCTTGAGAAATGATCAGATATGCAGGAATATTGCAAGAAAAGGATGCAATTTTCACAGTGTTTCACAAGCTGAATATAATTCAACTCTGCAGCATCTTTACAAGATCATGATCTTAAAGGATTAAATAGAAGAATAATACAAAGAAAAAATTCAGTAACCCTCTCGCTATATTAAACAATGATCAGAAGTTAGTTTCAGGTCTTTACCTAATGAGTTATGTTAAAATTATAGACAATTCTAGGGAAACACAGAAACATAAGGGGATGTTAACATTAGGCAGATGGCAAAAACTTAAGAAGTTTGGTTTTCCTAGCTTGGAGAAATTAGAGCCAAGAGGTGATTTGTGATTAATATTCTAGTGATTAAGCAATTATAAGAGGTTAAAGATAATGTGATCAAATATTTCCAATTTCCACTAAAAAGGAATAAAAGAGGGGTACGTTTAAAATGCATGAAGGGGAAGGATGTTAGAAATCCTGAAGATGTCTGGACAGGGATTAATTTTTATTATACTGAAATATATGAATAGAAAAAGTCTGGAACCCTTTTTCCCTGGAGATCTTTGAAAGTAGAAGAGAAAAGATGCATTTTGGTCCAGAATTAATGAAGACAGTCTATCTTCCTCCAGCGATTTTTGTTGATAGAATAGTGGGTTACATTTGGTTTTCCCATTTATAAGTTGCTCATGTTGTGGTGAATTTTTCTCAGAGCCCTCCCCTCCCTACTGCCCAAATTAAAAGAGCCAACATAGAAACAAGAACCATACACAGACCTTTTAGTACTTGTTGGATCTGTGATTGGGGCACCTTGGGTAACTCTTGATCTTCATGGAGCTCTTGAGGTTTGATGTTTGAAAGGAAATTTTGGATGTCTATATTAAAATGGTGTGATTATTCTTATTTTAGTATTAGTTTTGGGACTTTATAGGCATTACAGATGTCTGTTCTTGCATTTGTTCTCTTTGGATAACAGAAAGGAGAGATGCAAAGGTTATCTTAAGTAGTAGCTCATAATTGTTTCCAGTTTGAGGCTGGGAATCTTTAAAATTATCAAATTTACTCAACTTACATGTGATAGTAATTATATTTTAGATCCTGTTGATTTGACAAATACATAAAGAACAATACATGTTTGCACATGTGCAATATATGTACATTAAATTATTTTTTTAAAGTTTGATTAATCACAATGTTTGCATACATGTGGAAAACAGGTGTTCATGTCTTCACTCTGTAGGCAATGCTTAATGCACATGGACTGGCAGAAACTCTTCAGGGTCCCTCGAGGAACCCCCACCCTTGGGTTAGGAACCTCTGAGCTAAAAAAAAGTGACACATCTTCCTTTCTAGAATGCAGCATTATCATCACTGGAAAAGAAAAACTGTTTTTAAGGTAAACTCAAATTTGAAATAAATGACTCAGGAGTGATTGGAGATGACTCAGTATAGAGGAAAGTAATATACTGTTTAGAGTGACAAAATTTGCAGTTGTTTAACTTCAACCCATTTTTGCCATTTGTGGGAAATTTATTTGTTTAGTCACTAAAGTTAGAGATTTAAAAAGTCAGCCTCTGGAATCACCTAATCTATGATTTTTCAAGGTGTTTTTTAAAAAAGAAAAGATCCTTTCTTATAGTCTGCATTCTAGACTAACATTTAAAAGATCTTCCTTCAGCCCCCTGTCAAGCAGACCTATTAGGAAGTGAGTAAATTTAATAAACACACAACTGCTCTAGGTATGCATTACCTAATTTGCATATCTGTGCCGGTGCAAGTGCAGTCAGTGTGGGCAAACAGCTGTCTGCTCTTCATTTGTGTGGGGATGTAAATGAGGCCCTCAGAAAATGTGTCTCCATCAAAATAGCAAACCTAGGACTGGGAGGAATTCAGAAACCATCCAGGACATCCTCAGGCACTCCACATTTCAGTCATGTCAGAGGGAGGTGTTCATCTGCTTGTTAGGATCTTTGGGCAAGGGTATGCCTCTAAAGAGTCTTAGAAAAGAACAACACATGCATGAAGGAAAGAATCAGTATATGATAGAATTTTTTTTTTTTTAATTTTCTGCTGATAAGAGAGTAATCTTTTCATTCTGGAATACTCATTTTAAAAACCCTTTTGCAGCAGGATGAAATATCTAAATCATTTAGCTGTTGTCTTTGCTTTCAATAGTAAAAAATATTTGCAGTATATATCATGTGGAGTATAAAACCAAATAGGACCCCAATATTGGGAAGAACAAACAGGGTGGGGATTAGAGGGGTCATGGGTAAGGTCAGTTCTTCTATATAATTTGTACCAGATCTGCTGAGATCATACCAGCTTTCAAAAATGAGTGCAATCCTTTAGGATTCAAATGTATAAATTGAGTTCTATAAACTTTCTCTGTTCCCACAGTTTGTGATATGGTTAAGATGTGAGCAAAGAACCTTGTTTTCATCATGTAGTAAATAAATAACCTTCAGATTTTTGTGTTGCTTTGTTTATTTCAACCCACACAACCTTTAGTATAAGTAAAAAAGTTTTTCTGGCAATGGATCAGAGTCTGTGGGTGTTGGTGAGAGATATCTTTAATCTTATGCATAAACATTTCTAATGTGAATCAGTGTGGAAAACCACATATGTAAATACACTTGCAATGATTGTATATTATTAATAATATTCACAGTCCTGTTAATGTGCCTTCATTGGGAATGCTTTCTGAGTGAACATTCCATTTAATAGAGTTTTGATAGAGCCACACTCCAAAGACTTTGCACTGTGATATGAGGAGGGTCCCCTTGGAGTGAGCTACAAACACTGTTTGACTGGCTGATGCACAGAAGCTGAATGTGGCATATGTTGCCAAATTCCTATTTGTCCTTCACGTGAAGTCCATATTGACTACTTCAAAAACTCTTTGTATGAGCTATTATTTTCAAATTGTTTCCCAACTTATACTGCAATTGAAAATTGGACAGCTTTTCAATTGCTCCCTCATTCCAATTGATTATCAATACAGTTTTTCAGAATTAAGAATATCAGTCTATTCTCTTCCCTGGCATCATGTTGACTCAGAGAGGCTTTCATTTAAATATTGCAGTACAGTTTGTGCCCGACTCTGTGTTAAGATAATGTACAAGGCAATCAATTAGATTTATTATCTCTTCTCTTGACTCTATGGTATGTATCAATGTGAAAAAAAGAAAAGAAGAAAAGAAAAAACAACCCCTAGACATAATGTCTTTGCTTCAAGGTCTCCCAGGATTAGTATCTGAACTTAGTTTCTGTTGCATCAGACAGGTCTCAAGGTTTGTGATGTATACTTTAGGACAAGGAAATTGTAATGATCAAATGACTAACATGTTTTCGGAATAAATACATTCTAACCCTGTTAGGTTATTGGATCACATCAATAAATATTTATTGAGTGGTTACTATGTATAAGGCACTGTGCTAGGCCCTGGAGAAGAAAGGGGAGTACATTTTGAACTGTATCTTACATTCTCAGGAATATCTCAGAAAAGACTCAACAGTGAAATCAGTAGGAAAGAGAGAGTGATTTACTTTTGCTAAATCATTTCTGAGTGCCTTAAAATCATTCTGTAACCACCTCAGTGGTCCTGTGAGCATTAGTGGTAGTCACTGTTTTCAGATTGGACAACTGAAGAAGGCACAGGATACATACCTTTCTCAAGGTCACACGGCAGTGCAGATGCAAAGCTGGCAGTGTTACCGTAAGCTGCTGTCTCCTGGCTTTGTGTTTAACCCCGAACTACTCTGGAGTAGTTATTTGGCAGGGGGTGGGACCCAGGAAAGGCTTGGGTGTGCTTTTTAACTGGTGTTTATAACATAATTGATTACATAAAACTGTTGGAATTTAAATTAGCATATTCAACTGGTCTTCCTCTGTCAATACACTGTGCTCTCTGCAAATGCCTCTAACCCTTCTCTTTTTATATGACTAAAGGGGACAGAGTATAGCCCTTTTTTAAAATGAGTGCTCTCCGCAACATTTTCTTGTGAAAATTTTCAAACATACAGAAATATTGAAAGAATTTTACAGGGAGCGTTTGTGTACTCAACTCCTTAAGGCTACCATTAATAATAATTACTGTATTTGCTTTATCACATATCTATTCTTCTATTCATCCATTGATCCATCTTCATTTTTTGATGGATTTCAAAGTAAATTGCAAGTACAATTTTTTGGAAATTACTTTCACCATAGGGCAAAGGGGCTTATAATAGTGTTATTAATTTGGGGGAAGGTAATAATTACAATTGATGCCCAAACAAATTTGTTCAGGTTTCTCCTAAGTGTTGACCAGCCTTTCATTTGTGTAGTCCTCAATTCATTCATCTGATCCTGTGGCAACAGCTTCATAATGTGGAAAAGCAGATAGAGATAACTCCATTTTGCAAATTACAAACTGAGGCTGAGAGATTAAATGCCAAACCCAAGGTCACCCAGGAGGTGGCATATTCAAAAACAAATGAATTCTTCCAGCTCTTGGTTCATTAAAACAATGCCAACCACCTCTTGTTTGTCAAGACCTCAAGGTAAATGTTTTAATAATTAATGACTTTAATGATTACTTTAGTAACTAGTTCTTTTTAAAAATTTTTTTTATTGTAGAATATAACATATATACATAAAAGTCATCTTTCCAAGTGCAATTTAATAAGTAGTTAGAGAACAAATTTCAAAGAATATTATAGGTTACAGTTCCACAATTTCAGTTATTTCCTTAATGTGAGATAAAACATATATACAAAAAGGTAATATCTTTCAAAGTATGACTTAACAAATAATTTTATAGGAAATTTCCAAAGTTGTTATGAGTTATAGTGACATAGTTTCAATTATTTCCTTATTGTGAAATACAACATATATACAAAAAGGTGATAGCTTTCAAATTACAACATAACAAGAAGCTACAGAACAAATTTCAAATTATGCTATGTATTAAAGTTCAACCATTTCAATTCTTTCCTGTTAGCAATTCTAATACCCTAGCAATTAAGAAAAAGAAAATTATATAAAGATTCAGTATTCATAATCTTTTGTTAAATTCTATCTTGTCTATTGCTACCTCTTCCTCTAGTTTAATCACTTTCCTGATCTTCAGGGATGTCTAGGCAGTGACCACCCTAACTTGTTCATGTTAAAAAGGGTTGTCAACTTTATGAGAAAAAGGGACACATCTGTTTGATGTTCTTGAAGAGGCTTTTGCCTCTGGATTTTGGGACTTAGCTGGCATAGGGGCACTCTAAAGGATTTAAGTCTCTGAAGAATAAACTTAGTGAGTGAAACTTTAATAGTGTCAGATAGGGATCTGGGTATTCTTTAGGGTTTTCGGGACTACTGTTGACTTGGGCTTATCATACTGTGGCCATTTGGCATATCTGGATGAAGCTTGCATAGGAGTAACCTCCAGGAAAGGCTCTCGACTCTATCTGAACTTTCTTAGCCACTGAAACCTTAGTTGTTGCCTTTCTTTTCCCCCTTTTGGTCAAAAAGGGCATTCTCAATCCCTCGATGCCAGTGTCAGTTTCATTCCTGGAATCCATGTTCCACATTGCCAGGAAGACTCATTCATCTGGGGGTCCTGTCCCATGTTGGGGGGAGGGTGATGAATTTATTTGCAGAGTTAGGCTTAGAGAGAGAAAGTCCACATGTGAGCAACAAAAGAGGTTCTCTGGAGGTGGCTTGTAGGCATAATTATAGGTGGGGCTTAGCCTACCTTTCACAACTGTAAGCTTTACCCAAGCAAGCCTCAAGATCAAGGGTTTGACTTATAAAGTAGGGGATTCCTAAGTTCACATAGCGTATGTTATGTCCATGATAATCCAACCGTATCTCACATTATCATCACTTAGTTGTACGATCCTCATCACTCTCCATTTTAAACAATTCTCATGACCAAAAACATCAGGTAGCACTTGTCTGCCCTTAATTATTTGTCCCTAGTATTTGTATACTATTAGGATGGTATTACTATTAATAATTATAGTCCCTAGTATGCAACATGTAAATTTTCCCATATACCCTTCTCTTGTCAATTCTCTGTGCTAGCATTATACCTTAGCAGTATATCATTGCTAACACCTATCTATAATTGTGGTGCTGATCTGTGGGAAACATGCCATTAAACAATCCCTTTCAATCCTATTCACCTTCAATACAGCTCTGATACTTATAAGCCCAAACAGTCACCACCCCTATCCATTACCATACTGTGATGGTTAGGTTCATGTGTCAACTTGGCCAGGTGATAGTACCCAGGTGTCTGGTCAAGCAAACAATGTCCTAACAATTGCTGCAAGGATGTTTATGGCTGGTTAATAAACCAACAGGTTAGTTTATTAAATCATCAGTCAATTGGCTGCAGCTGTGACTGATGACTCACCAAAGATCGTGTCTTCCACAATGAGAGAATGCAATTGGCTGGATTTAATCCAATTAATCAGTTGAAGAAGTATAAGCGAGACAGATAGAGGACCTTCACTTCTTCTTCAGCTGCCCAGCGAAGCATTTCCTGAGGAGTTCATCGAAGTTGCTGGTTTGTTTCCTGAGGAGTTCATCAGACATCTTCCTTGTAGTTGACAGTTTGCTGACTGCTCTACAGAATTTGGACTCATGCATACCCACAGTTGCATGAGTCACTTTTATAAATTTTATAGTCATAGACACCTCTCATTGATTCTGTTTCCCTAGAGAACCCTAACTAATACACCATATCTTTCAATTCCCCATCATTAACATATCTGAACATATTATATTATCATTCCCCCTCACTATCTACTATCTATCACTACTGTCTAATAACTAGCTCTTAAGACATAAATTTTGGATGTGTACCATAGCCACTGCATTAGTGCCTATAATCTTGTTCCATTTGGCCTTTATGTTAAACAGGCCTCCAAACTTTTTACTCAGAGAGAGCTTTAAGACTGAGAAGGTGTTACATCAATTTTCTGGCATGATTATGTCCTAAAAGTACATGGCTGTATGCTTCTAGGTGTTCAATAACATTTCTTCCCTTAGCCCCATTTGTGGTTTTTCTATGAAAACTTACCACAAAAAGACCCCATTTATGATCCTATACATTAATCCTTACTTACCTTCATTTTGCCATTCCTGTTTTTTAAAGGTTATTTTTGTATCATAGAAATAATAATGCTTCTCATTAAAAACTTGAACAGTACAACAATGTTCAAACCACTTGCTCTGGAATCCTATCCTCCACAGAAAACTTTCCATTTTGCAGTTTGATTTGCATTCTCTCAGTCTGAGATTATACTGCTTTGCAACTTCCTTTTTTTTTTACGTTGTAGTAAATTTTTCTCATGGTTTGTAAAGGTTTCATAATCTCCTGTTTGATGACTGTCATAAATTACTTAATATCTTGTGACAAATATTTGTTTCTGTTTTTCTATTATTGCAAACAGTACCGAGGAGATATTCTTATCCTTATATTTTGGCTCCCATTTGCTATTTTCTTATATTTCCAGAGGACAGATTCCCAAAAATGCATGTTGGAGGGAGTAAGAAGGAAGGGGGTGGACAGAGTGACCAAGGGAATGGGGGCACCACTCATCAAGGCGGGAGCTGTCGGGGGGAGCATGCTTGTGAGTAGACACATTTCAGGCATGTTTAGTTTGAGATACCTGATAGATCTAAGTGGAAATATTCGTGCACTGTGCACTAGAGGAGAAGTTAGGACCAGAGATTAATTTGGGAGTCCACAGCTTCTGGGTGGTATTGAACACCTTGGAGTGAGATGAGATGAGATCATCGAAGGGAAAGTATTGATACAGAATAGGGTCAAAACCCTTGGGATGCTCCAACATTCCATTGTGTTAAGTGGAGTTTGCAACGGAGCCCAAGGAGAAGTGGCCACAGTGTGAGCTGAAAATTCAGGGAAGTGTCATCTGTCCAGGAAGCCTGTAGAAGAAAGTATTTTAAAAAGGAAGAAGTGATCAAAGCATCAAATGCTGGTGAGGGACTGGTTAAGATGAAGACAGAATTGACTATTGAATTTGGTGGGCAATGTCAGATACACCTATAAAAGACGTGCTTGATCCTATTATTACTCAAATAAATGCAAATTCAAAGTTTACCAAAGATGGAAGAAAATTGATTAATAAGAATGAGGGGAAACAAACACTCTTACACAGTTGTTGAGAGTGTAACTTGGTATTATTTGGGGGATGGGGTGGAGGAGGCAATTTGATATCTAGCAAAAGATTTCATGTCCATAACTGTCAATTCAGAAAATGCTCTTTTAGGAATCTGTCCCTTGCAGAAATTAGAGCCCAACCTACCTTGTTCCACCCGACAACTGCCATACCCTTGTTGGTCTCTCAGCTTCCACTTTTAATTCCCTGCAGTCCATTCCTCACAAGGCTGATGGACTGACATTTTAAAAATGGGTATCAGACCCTATGCTTCGGCTGAGTAAAACTTTCCAGTGACTTCCCCAAAACCTGACTCCTCTCCATGACCTAACAAACCCTAACTATCTCTAAAAACTCACCTTCCTGCCACCCTGTCTCTCCGTCTTGGCTTTTCTGTGCCTTGAAAGCATCAAACTCCTTCACTCCCTTGGGCCTTACACTTCTTTCGTCCCAGAATTTTCCTTCAGCTTTCCTGTGGCTGGCTCATCCTCATCAACCAAGGCTCTGCTTATTTACTTATTTGTCAATGTATTTATTGTCCATTTTCTCACTTTTGAACGTAAGCCCCCTGCACAGGGTAGGGAGAAGCCATTCGTCAATGAATGTTTGCTGATGGAAAGAATGAATGTCTATTTTTGCCTTTTGCTATTGGACTAGTCCTTTCTTTCTTGTTGATTTGTAAGAGTTCTCTGTACATTCAGCACAAGAAGTATCCATTTGTCATGTATATTGAAAATATATGTTGTGGTTTGTTTTTTAACTTTATTTATGGAAATTTTTTTCCATGCAGAAGTTTTAAATTTCTACATGGTCAATCAGTTATTTATTGTTCAGTTCTTTTCACTAATATCATAATAAGAAAAGCTTTTCCTAATTAAATATTTAAATTTTAAAAATCCCACATTTTCTTTTAGTTTTCCTATGATTTAATTGTTTACATTCCTTGGGAATTTGCTTTTTTAATATGGTAGAGATAGGAGGCTAAATTTATTTTTCCTAGTGTTTAACTAATTGATCCAATAATATCTTTTGAATAATCCATGCTTTACCCACTGAATTGTATGACCCATTTCCATGTAGGAAATTCCTATATATACCCAGATTCTCTCTGTAGTTTAATTAACCTGTTCCTCTGTGGTACCATATTCATTTATTATGACAAAATATATTTTGATGTCTGATTAGGCAAATCCCTCCTCATTATTCTTTATAAACTAAACTTTCCAGGATATTTCCCTATGTATATTCTTCCAGATAAACTTAAAAAAAAATCAATTTGTCAAATTCTAAAACTAACTCCATGGGATTTTCTTGGAATTATATTAAAATTTATACAGTACTATGAAGAGAAACAACATCTTTAGAATCTTGATCCTTTCAATCCTGGGGATAGAACATGTCTTGGCATTTATTCCTGTCTACTTTACTGATCTTCAGTAAAACTTTATGGTTCCATTTCACTCTGAGTAAAACTCCCAAGCCCTTTATGAGACGAGTTCTACCACCATTAGCAAGCTTTGGACTTCATCTTCTACCACCTGCCCCACTCGTTCCACTTCAGCCATCCTGGCTTTCTTGATGACCGAGGAACATGTCACTTCCACATCCGTTTCAAGGCCCCAAGGAGCTCATGGCTCATGCTTCACCTTTTCCAGATCTCAACTCAAATGTCACCTTGTCAGTGACACTTTTCTTGACCATCATACATGAAATAGTGCCTCCCCTCCCACCTCTCTCCACATTTCCTATCACCCTTGTTTAAACTGTCTCTCTAGCACTTATCCCCACCTTACCTATTATTTATTAGTTTGCCTATTTGTTTGTCTCTCATCTCCAAGTTAAATGTAAGCTCCAGGAAATCTGTGTTTTGTACCTTGTGCTGTCAGAGCCTATACGAGTGCTGGGCACTTAGTACATATTTATTGAATGTCAAATGACTGATTTTCTTAATATAGATGTATAATTCTTACTCATTTGCTATTAAGTTAATGTCTATTATTTTAATAATTTTATTGCTATTTTGAATGGAATTGTATTTGTTTTCTGTCTTTGTGTGTGTGTGTGTGTGTGTTATAAAGAAAGGCTTGGTATTTGTAAGTGTCCCTTACATCCAAATTCTATTAATAGTTTTTCAGTTTATTCCCTTGGGGTCTTATATCATTGTATTATTAGCAAATAATGACAATTACTTATTTTCTTTGCCCAAATTTGCATATTATATATCTTTTACTAGTCTTATCACATTGGCTAGAACTTTCAGACATATGTAGAAAATTGATATAAACAGTATGCTGTATCAGTCAGCTTAAGCTAAGTTATGTGTTAGTAACAAATGATCCCCACATTTCATTGGCTTCCAACAGTAAAGATCTACTTTAGCTCACATTCTTTGCCTAATAGGGGTCAGCCATAGCTCTGCTGTATATTGCCTTTCCTTAAACACAGGTTGTTGTGGTAGCCTTTAACTGGACACTGCAGTCCCAAGTGAGAAAGAAAAATGAGCACAGCCGGACCATGAGGTGCCTCTTAATGCTGCTGTTTAGAAGTATCACCCATCAGCTTTGTTCACAATAAATTAGCCAAAGCAAGTCACATGGCAACTACTAACATTGAGATAGGAATGTATAATTCTCTGATTGGGAAGGGTACTGCAAATCAAATAGCTAAGCCTGCCATTGATGGGGTAGTGATCTACAGTCCTCCTATAGTGAGAAGGCAATAGAGAACAATAATGCAAAATATAGGCATTATTTTTTATTCCTGACTATAATAAGAATGTTTCTAGTATATTCCTATCACATAAAAATATGCTGTCTATGACATATATTCTTTTTTTTATCTTCATTTATTGAGATATATTCACATACCACGCAGTCATACAAAACAAATCGTACTTTCGATTGTTTACAGTACCATTACATAGTTGTACATTCATCACCTAAATCAATCCCTGACACCTTCATTAGCACACACACAAAAATAACAAGAATAATAATTAGAGTGAAAAAGAGCAATTGAAGTAAAAAAGAACACTGGGTACCTTTGTCTGTTTGTTTCCTTCCCCTATTTTTCTACTCATCCATCCATAAACTAGACAAAGTGGAGTGTGGTCCTTATGGCTTTCCCAATCCCATTGTCACCCCTCATAAGCTACATTTTTATACAACTGTCTTCGAGATTCATGGGTTCTGGGTTGTAGTTTGATAGTTTCAGGTATCCACCACCAGCTACCCCAATTCTTTCGAACCTAAAAAGGGTTGTCTAAAATGTGCGTAAGAGTGCCCACCAGAGTGACCTCTCGGCTCGTTTTGGAATCTCTCTGCCACTGAAGCTTATTTCATTTCCTTTCACATCCCCCTTTTGGTCAAGAAGATGTTCTCCATCCCACGATGCCAGGTCTACATTCCTCCCCGGGAGTCATATTCCACGTTGCCAGGGAGATCACTCCCCTGGGTGTCTGATCCCACGTAGTGGGGAGGGCAGTGATTTCACCTTTCAAGTTGGCTTAGCCACAGAGAGAGGGCCACATCTGAGCAACAAAGAGGCATTCGGGAGGAGGCTCTTAGGCACAACCATAGGGAGGCCTAGCCTCTCCTTTGCAGCAACCGTCTTCCCGAGGGTAAAACTTATGGTAGAGGGCTCAACCCATCAAACCACCAGTCCCCTATGTCTGTGGTCATGTTAGCAACCATCGAGGTGGGGTAGGCGAATACCCCTGCATTCTCCACAGGCTCCTCAAGGGGGCACTACATCTTTTTTTTTCCTTGTTTTTCTTTTTCTTTTTTTTTTTTTCTTAACTTTCCCTTCTTTTTTAAATCAACTGTATGAAAAAAAAAAGTTAAAAAGAAAACAAACATACAATAAAAGAACATTTCAAAGAGACCATAACAAGGGAGTAAGAAAAAGACAACTAACCTAAGATAACTGCTTAACTTCCAACATGTTCCTACTTTACCCCAAGAAAGTTACATAATATAGCAACATTTCTGTGAACTTGCTCCTACTATATCCGTCAGAAATTAACAGACCATAGTCATTCCTGGGCATCCCCAGAATGTTAAATAGCTTATCTGTTCTTCTTGGATTATTGTTCCCCCTTCCTTAATTGCTCTCTATTGCTAGTTCCCCTACATTCTACATTATAAACCATTTGTTTTACATTTCTCAAAGTTCACATTAGTGGTAGCATATAATATTTCTCTTTTTGTGCCTGGCTTATTTCACTCAGCATTATGTCTTCAAGGTTAATCCATGTTGTCATATGTTTCACGAGATCGTTCCTTCTTACTGCCGTGTAGTATTCCATCGTGTGTATATACCACATTTTATTTACCCACTCATCTGTTGAAGGACATTTGGGTTGTTTCCATCTCTTGGCAATTGTGAATAATGCTGCTATGAACATTGGCGTGCAGATATCTGTTCGTGTCACTGCTTTCCGATCTTCCGGGTATATACCGAGAAGTGCAATCGCTGGATCGAATGGTAACTCTATATCTAGTTTTCTAAGGAACTGCCAGACTGACTTCCAGAGTGGCTGAACCATTATACAGTCCCACCAACAATGAATAAGAGTTCCAATTTCTCCACATCCCCTCCAGCATTTGTAGTTTCCTGTTTGTTTAATGGCAGCCATTCTAACCGGTGTTAGATGGTATCTCATTGTGGTCTTAATTTGCGTCTCTCTAATTGCTAGTGAAGCTGAACATTTTTTCATGTGTTTCTTGGCCATTTGTATTTCCTCTTCAGAGAACTGTCTTTTCATATCTTTTGTCCATTTTATAATTGGGCTGTCTGTACTATTGTCATTGAGTTGTAGGATTTCTTTATATATGCAAGATATCAGTCTTTTGTCAGATACATGGTTTCCAAAAATTTTTTCCCATTGAGTTGGCTGCCTCTTTACCTTTTTGAGAAATTCCTTTGAGGTGCAGAAACTTCTAAGCTTGAGGAGTTCCCATTTATCTATTTTCTCTTTTGTTGCTTGTGCTTTGGGTGTAGACATATATTCTTTATCATATTATGTCTGTGGGTTTTATTTTCAAGTTTGCTAAGACTTTTTATTATTTCTAGCTGTTAAATATTGTCAGATTACATTTTGGCATCTCTATATATGATCATAACTTCAATAAATAAAGTTTTGTGTTAAATTAATAAATAGTCTTTCATTGACCCATCTTTGTATTCCTGAAATAAACCCACTTATTCAGATTATTGTGTTGTTAATATAATATAATGTAATATAATATAATATAATATTATATATTATAATATATATTTGCATTTGTGTATTCATTCCTTCATTCAATACATACTTATTGAATGTCTGCTTTGTACTGGTAGCTGGGAAGAGAGCTAAGAATGAGAATTCAATGTCTGCCTTCCTGGGGTTTGCAGTCTGGTAGCAAGCCATACATTTTAGAATTAATCTCATTAATTATTGACTACACTTGAAATAGGCAATGGGTCCAATAAGAGACCAGACTTAGCCTAGAGAAAGCTTCCAAGTATGAGTGATATTTGAGTCAAATGCCAAATATGAATAGGCATTAACTTGGCATAAGTGATGGGGTATAATTAAGGAAGTAGAACATTTCAAACAGTTAGTGCACGAATGTGGAGTGGAAACGAGAATAAATTTGATGAATTGGAAAAGAAGGCCAGTATGGCTGGATTGCAAAAAACAAATTGGATAAAGCAAATTGGAGATGAGGCTAGGGATAGGCAGGGCTAACAGCATACAGCCTGGCAGGGCAGGCTAAGGTCTGTTTTTTGTCTTTAAAGACATAAAGGATTTTAAGTAGTTCATTTTAGATGTTGGGTCGAGGAAGACTGGAGGAAGGAAACAGTATTTTTTGATGATTAGTTAGGAAATTAATAATTTATAATTGCAAGAAAGAATGGCATGATTGTAGGTTTGGCAGTGAAAACATAGAGAAGTGGGCAGATTCAGGAGATATTTCAGAAGTAAGGAAGATATTTAGGAGGTAAAATTATTAGGATTTGATAATCAAATAGATATAGGAGGTGAGGGAGAAGAAAGTGTCAGGGTTATCTGTTTTGTAACTGTGTATTTGACAAAGCCATTACTTAAAAATAATAGAGGAAGAATAGATTAATGAAGTTTAATTTTGGATGTGTTATCTATGAAGTGGATATAAGAGAGCAAAATGGAGGTATCAAATAAACAGTTGGATGTGTGTGTGTTGGGAATTCAGAGCAGGGTAAGCTAGAGATAAAAATTTGAGAGTCATCAGGGCAATTGAAACTAAGAGCAGGAATGGGATTGCCCAGGTGGAGAACGTTGGCTGAGAATTAAAGAGGGCCAATGGCCAAAGTTTGATTAGGGCACTCTAATAATTAATGGTAGGTAGATGAAGGATGACCTATCAAAGAAGAAGAAACAATTATAGAGTTAGGAGGGAAAAAGTTGTAAGAGTTAAGAGTTGTAAGAGTTAAGGGAAGAGAACTATTTAAAAGTGAGGTGTAGGCATCAATATTGAATGTTGCTTTAGAGGTCATGGAGTATAAAAAATGTTTATTTGCAAGGGAAGTCTTAGAGTAGAGTGAGCAGAAGTCCTAGGAGTGTCGATTGAGAAGTTTGTGGGAAGTGTGGAATTAGAGGAAAAGTCCCAAGAATTCTCTTAGAAACTTGGCTGGAGGACGGAGAGGGATAAGGGTAACCAGATGGGGAGGTGACATCCAGTGACAATTTTCTCCCCCCAGTGAAAGAGGACTTGAGAATGTTTAAACGTTAATGAGAAAAAACTTTAACAAGATAAAGTGGTGAAGACAGAAGTGAAAGGGGAATATTCATACTGTGAAAGTGGTAGGAGACGGGATTCAGAGCCAGGCAGAGGAATTGGCCTAACCTGGAAGGGAACACCCCCTCTGTTTTTAAGAGGAAGCAGCTGGGTGAGGAGGCAGGCAGGTGCTGGCAGTTTGTATTTTTGATGACACACAGTCCAGAGAGAAGTTCCTTCCTAAAAGGATACGCCTTCTGTCTTCTCTCTGGAAAGGTCATATCTGAGAATGATGAAGGAAAATCAGGTGGTTGAATGTTTGAGAAGTATAAAGAATGTTCGAAACAAATTTTCTAGAGTGTGGGAGAGGAAAATACAGTCATAACTGAAACATATGGGCTTCGTTTTTGGTACTATTTTGATCAGAATTAGGTTGGACACACAAAAAGTAAGTTGGAAGGCCGTCTGCCTCTTTCTAGGCTCTGAAATAAGGTCAATCACACAGAGAATACTGTATTGTTGAAGATTTGATAGCCATAGCCTGTAAAATAAGCTGAGCCTGTTTCCTCTTTTAGTAGTAGATGCAGGACAAGTCACCATTGTCTTCTATGGTTATCCTTTTCTCCAGTAAGTTTTGGTTATTTGTCATTTCCTAGAAAATCACACATTTCATTTCAAATTTACTATATGAAATTGTATTGAGCAATTTCTCATATTACAAAAATATTTTGAAAATTTAATCATAGCCCCTTTCTCATACTTAATGTTAATTGCTATACTCCAGAATTTAATTGTTATTCCCCCCTCATTCAATGTATTCTATATACCTGTATTATGTATACACATATATATGTGCATGTATATACTCTTTTTCCCTCCGATGGGCATGCTAGAGTTTTAACTTACTGGTCTTTAAAAAATACTAGCTTTTTCATTTTGATCAATTTTGCCAATTTTTGTTTTCTAAATAATCATTTTCTCTTTTGCCATCATTAAGTCTTTCTTCCTATCTATTTTTAGTATATTTTATTGTGTGTTTTCTAGCGTTTTTTTTCAGGTGAATGCAATTTAATTCACTTTTCATGTTCCTTGTTTAACACTAAAAATATTTCAGGCTAAAGATTTTTCCAAAAATATCTTGGCCACATCCATGTATAGCATTCTTATTTTCATTAATCTGCATAATGAGATTAAATTTCATCCTATAAAAAATCATTATTACATAAAACAAATGGAAATAAGGCAAGAGGATGGAGGCAAAGACACCAGGTGAGGTTGTTGCTGTCATCCAATCAAGAGGGCTGCCAATCACAGAAGTGGGGAGACTGGGAGAGGAGAGAGACTCAGAAGGGTCACCAACTGGATCAAGTTTTAATGGCAACAAATTAGTTATAATTTGACAAATACCTTTGAGAACTTTTATTTACTGTGATATACAACATAACTTAGCATACCTTGCTAAATGCCTACACTCTATATATTTTCCTTTCTTACTTGCTAACAGAATTCTGATTTTGTTTGCTAGTCAATGTGCCCAGGCAATATTTATATTCTGGCCCCTATTTATTTCTGGGGTTGCCCGGTCAATTGGCTCTGGCCAGTAATATGTACGTAAAAGTCTGCTGGAGATTCCTAGGAAAGCCTTGGCTTTCCTAACGTAAGAGGACAAACTTTTACCTCTTCTTCTTGCCTCAAAAATGGTGATGTCTGGAAATACAGCAGCCCTCGTTTGAACAGGAGGCGACAAGCATAAAGATGAAAATCTACACCTCAAGAATGTCCGAGTAGGAAGACAGAGTTTGCTGAGAAGCTGAACCCAAACAGCAATTGATTTCTAAGAGACTTCTTGTTTCATGAGATAATTCAATTCCTATTTGGTTAAGTGTTTTTGGAATTGATGTTATTTGCAGCCAAACACTTTTTCAATATAAGCATATATTTATTGCTAATTTTATTCCTTTCCTTTGAATCCCCTTTTATATGTTTTCACTGATGCATTTTTCCAATTATCCTCTATGCAAAAAGCAAACTCTCAGATTGGGTGAGATACTTCTATATGTCCTATATATTGGTGCTAATGGTACTACATTCTGTTAACCTCTTTGAATCTTTTCTCTGTCTTATACCTTATATCCATTTTATCAACAAGTCCTAAGGATTCTCCTTCTTTTGCTTTATTAATCACCTCATGCTTGGACCTGGGGAATAGTTAGTTTCCCCACTGGTTCCTCTATTCCGGTCTTTCTTTTCTCGAAGTCACCTGTATTTCTTTGTAACATAAGGTTTTCCAATACTATCTTTATTTGATTCTCCTGCACGTAACATAGCAAAGGTCACTCAATACATGGAGAAAATAGGCAAATTTCTTAGCCTGAAATGTTCTGTCCTCTCCTAATTGTTCCTGATCTCCCTCAACAATCTTGATTCTCATATTCTTCTATGAATGCCCCACGGTAATCTATGCTCCTGACCAAAATATATCTATTAAATACAATTTTCTCTATTTTAAACTCACTCACCCTCTCCTGCTCTTCCTCAAAGCCTACTAATTTTCAAAGATTTGGCTCAAATCCCATCTCCTCTGTTAAAGCTTTCTTGTGCCCCATGACCTGGCCTTCTCTTTCCTTTCTCTCAGATCCCAGTTCTTATCATCTGTATTATTTTCATCCGCCATGACATCTGCTCCCCTATAATGTACCCAGCTACCTTGGGCTAATCACCTATTTTTCTAAAGTACTTTGTCTTTGCTCAAGCTATTCCCATAGCCCAAAGTGTCTTCCTTCTTCTCCTACTAGAAATGCTACTTATTCAACTCCTGACTTAAAGTTTTCTTCATTTTCAACCTTTTTTTTTCCTAGGTTAAGATGACCAGTTGCTCCCACACACTTTATCCATTACATTGCTTGTTTTGCAAATAACACTAGGTGTTATTTGCTTATCTGATTTTTCCCTGCAAACTAAGATCTGCAACTATTAAGTTCCTATAGAGCCAGTTTCTATGTCCTCAGTTCATAATTCATCAAATCATAGGTAATTTTTTTAAAATTCCATTTTATTGAGCTATAGTCATATACTATACAATCATCCATGGTGTACAATCAACTGTTCACTGTACCATCATATAAATCATAGGTATTTTTATTAGAAGAAATTTTCCTGATCATCTTATGCAAGCCTGCAGTTGTAAAAGAGGTAATAAGTCTGCACACAGACTCCGTATAAAGTCAAAGAGTTCGGTTTCATGGGCAGGAACCAATCCTGTGCCAGGGCTGGCTAAAAAGATGAGTAAGAGACAATTTCCCCCCACAACAAGCTAAGAATTTAGTGAAGTCAGACATATTTAATCAATAAGTCACAGCTTAATTTTTGAGAAAAAAAATGAAAATTGTGCTATAGTATATGTCTTCTATAGCTTCCATAATGTAATAGAAGAGTAATGCTATTTGGATAATAGAGGATTTCCAAATTTAGCAAATAAATTAATTTCCCACTAATTTAAAAGAAACCCATAAAATGAGCCACCAATATCTTCTGTATCAAATTATATTTACATTATTTTAATTTTGCAAATTTCTTACTAGTTACATATGTAAAATGGGACAAAATTAAACAGAAAAAGCAAATGTATCATATCTTCACTTTAAATTAATGTGAATAGCGTTTACCTGTAATTCTCATTCATGCCTTGATACTCATGCCTCAGTCCATCAGCTCTATTTTACAAGAGAGACCATAATAAGAGATGTGAAAATATTTGCCTAGATCCCATAATTGTTTAGTTCTGCCAGTTATTTTTTTCCAGAATGGATTGGTGGATTGTTAGGGCAATGACAATTATGATTAGGGGATGTTCCTTTCCAGTTAGAATTAGATAATGGGCCATATTTGTCAAAATCAAATTTCTATAAAATCAAAATCAAATACTTTCCTTGTTTTGCTCTGCCTATTTAGAGACTCACTATACTTATTTGTGTAATTGCATACTGGATACACAGAATAAATTATTATTATAAAATAAAAATTATTCTGCTTTTCTTCCATAACCATCACCATAATCTTGCACATCTCAGTTTAAATTAAGTAAAAACTGTGGTCATTCATAGAAGAAAAAAAGAATCATCATACAAGCACAGCAATCTATGAGTTATGATCAAATCCTATTACAGCTTAAAAATAGAATTTGATGCAATTAAATATGATCTTCCACTTTCTTAATTGCGTAATAGTACTTAATGCAATAGTACTGGTTGTATTAAGTACCATTTCTTTGCAGTGGTCTGAGTCTGGCACTTTCCACATTTCATCTTCTCCAGTAAACAGGGCCCTAATGAAATGGCTAGCAGTAGCAATAGTGTTCATTACCATAATTTGTAAGTAAGACTATCGTAAAAGGTAAACACCTGTTTTTTTTTTTCCTTTGAACTCTTAATTAACAAACTTCAAAAGATACTGGATACAGAAGGAGGGGCTGATTTTTAAGATATTCAGTTATTATTTTCTGGGTTCTTCTTGAAATCAAACTGATTGATCAATAGTGATTCTAGTTGTTGACTTTGGAGTAAAATTCGTTAGACCTAAAAACTCAGAACGAAGTTTAGACCAATCCTGATCCTTGGCAAAAGGACTCAGGAATCATCCAAAGTGAATTCAAAAATATTCATGAGAAAATGCCCCAACTTGCAACTAAAGAACTCTGTGGTATATATTCTGCAGCAGTTTAAAGGACAAAAGAGAATAACAAGTCAAGCTCTGAATTACGTGGAATCAACAAAATTATGGCTTGGATTTTATTTAAACTGCCCAAATAATTAAGGAAATTTGTAGTTTTCTTTTCTCAATCCCTTGTTTTGTTTTTGCATTAGATGTCTTCAGTTCTCAGTGGATTGAGTGGTTTAATTATATGGCACAGCTGAACCCTATTTCCAAGGAGGGACTTGGCCATCAGATGGTCTGTACTATCACTATCCTTTATCAGGAATACGATCCTTATATGTAACGACTCATTGAAAGGAAGCGTCAAACTGAATCCACCTTCCACCTCACAAACTCAGGCACACACCAACCCAGAAGCTATTCTTTGAGCTTAAGTAAAGATTGTAATGGAAAGTCCTCAATCCTTCTTATTGTTGTTTTTTTTTAACCTTGTCTTACCAGATACCTACAATAATCTGTTTTTGAATCTACAATAAAGGCTTATTGACTACTTAATAAAGTGCCCTATTCAGTGCTGATTGCTTGGATTTCTTTATTTAAGGATACAGCAAACTTATCCCTCCTTCCTAGGCATATCAAGTAGGGCTAAACTGATAAATGGATATCAAATGCCAGCTAGTACTTAGGCAAATCACCAATAAAAAGTTGCATTTTCGTGTGTTTTCGTTTGTTTGACGCTCAGCGATCGCTCCTGCAATCTGTTTTGTCTGAAGCAGCTGACAGTATCTCAGGGAACCGGGTCTAGTTAGATTGATTGGAACCGCCAATTTAGCCATTTCCTTGCAGAATGGCTACTTCCCCTTCCCCATCGTCCTCCCTTCATCTTCTTTTTTTCTTTCCCTAATGATGTTACATTTGTCCTGCGGATGATGTAGAGCACACTGCGGAGGATGAACGGCTGGGCTCGGATCTCTCTGTACTTGGCAAGATTTCACACTTCACACCAGCCCCCTTCGGCACCATTAATATTATATATAGATACCCTTGTCACAGATTTACATTCGGCAATCCGAAATCAGGACGGGAGGGTGAAGTGTATGTGTGAGGAGGGGGTGGAGGAAAGCAGATTGATTTATTGTAGGGAATGTTAGAGGATAAAAAGGAGGTGATCAAATTTATATTAATGTCCTGACCTATATTCTTAAAACTGCTTTTTGCTCATTTCAGCGCTTAAGCATTTTGCTGCCTGAAGCCTAAAAATAAAGAAAATGAAGGGAAAAAAGCAAAGACTGTGTTGCCTTGTTTATTTATTCTCCTTATTTACTGGATAATTGTTCAGTTTGTCTTCCATGCGTTAGCTTCAGTAGAGAATGCAGAGATGGATTATTCATATAGGGTGAGATGCTGCTTGTCTCCTCATCCTCTTGAAAGCAGACAGTCAGTGAAGATGTTTGAGTTTGTAAGGCATAGTCTCAGTCGACCCCAGTAAAGTTCCATCTGTCCTGGTGCAACAGCCTGATCTGGTTTAACATAACTCAGAAAAGACCTCATAGTAACTAAAATACATTTTTTTTTTAATATGGGGGTCCTATTTTGAAGATCAAGAGGAAGATTTACTAAGACATAGAGATAATAGTTGCATGATCCTTTTTTTTTTTTTTTTAATTAGGTAAATTGTGGGTTTACACAATAATCATGAAACGAAACACAGGATTCCCATACACTCCACCATCAACACTTTGCATTGGTGTGGAACATTTGTTACAATTTATGAAAACACATTTTTATAATTGTACTATTGATTAAAGTCCATGATTTAACTTAGGGTTCACTGTTTACTTAGCATACTTCCATGGCTTTTTACAAAAAGACTAACCTCCAAATTTAAAGCATATTTTCTAAGAATGGGGTCCCCAAACTTCAAACAAAATTTATTCAAAATTAAGGTAGTTAGCAAGGTTTTAAAACCCTGTTTTATATGCATTAACTGTGTTTTTTTATATTAATTTTATTGAGATATATTCACATACCACGCAGTCATACAGAACAAATCGTACATTCAATTGTTCACAGTACCATTACATAGTTGTACATTCATCACCAAAATCAATCCCTGACACCTTCATTACCACACACACAAAAATAACAAGAATAGTAATTAAAGTGAAAAAGAGCAATTAAAGTAAAAAAGAACACTGGGTGCCTTTGTCTGTTTGTTTGTTTGTTTCCTTCCCCCATTTTTCTACTCATCTATCCATAAACAAGACAAAGGGGAGTGTGGTCCTTATGACTTTCCCAATCCCATTGTCACCCCTCATAAGCTACATTTTTATACAATCGTCTTCAAGATTCATGGGTTCTGGGTTGTAGTTTGATAGTTTTAGGTATCTACTGCCAGCTACCCCAGTGCTTTAGAACCTAAAAAGGGTTGTCTATATTGTGCGTAAGAGTGCACACCAGAGTGATCTCTAGGCTCCTTTTGGAATCTCTCTGCCACTGAAGCTTATTTCATTTCCTTTCACTTCCCCCTTTTGATCAAGAAGATGTTCTCCGTCCCACGATGCCGGGTCTACATTCCTCCCCGGGAGTCATATTCCACGTTGCCAGGGAGATTCACTCCCCTGAGTGTCTGATCCCACGTAGGGTGGAGGGCAGTGATTTTACCTTTCAAGTTGGCTTAGCTAGAGAGGGCCACATCTGAGCAACAAAGAGGCATTCAGGAGGAGGCTCTTGGGCACAGTTATAGGGAGGCCTAGCCTCTCCTTTGTAGCAGAAGTCTTCCCAAGGGCAAGTCCTGTGGTAGAGGGCTCAACCCATCAAATCACCAGTCCCCAGTGTCTGTGAGCACATTAGCATCCATAGAGGTGGGGCAGGCCAATACTCCTGCATTCTCCACCAGCTCCTCAAGGGGGCTCTGCATGTTTTTTTCCATGTTTTTTTTTAAAAAAAAACGTTTTTTTTTTAAAGCAACTGTATAAAAAAATAAATTAAAAATTAAAAATTAAAAAAAACATACAATTAAAAGAACATTTCAAAGAGACCATAACAAGGGAGTAAGGAAAAGACAACTAACCTAAGATAACTACTTTACTTCCAACATGTTCCTACTCTACCCCAAGAAAGTAACCTAATATAGCAACATTTCTGTGAACTTGTTCCTACTATACACATCAGAAATTAATAGACTATAGTCATTCCTGGGCATTCCCAGAACATTAAATTTACCCCCGATAGCTTATCTGTTCTTATTGGATTAACATTCCCCCTTCCTTAATTGCTCTCTATCGCTAGTTATATGCATGCCTGCATTTGTATTGTTCACTTTGCAAGGTATTTGTCAACCCCACAACCCAGCACTCATATTTCCCAGTTTGATACTGACTGTTCCACATGGAGACTGTTTGGCAATGCTTTTAATTGTTGTCTTCCTTGTCATGGAGGGCAGCAACTAACATTTCTGAATCCCTCAAGTTTTTGTTTGCTATTCAAGACTGGTTACTGAAACCAATTGCTTAGTGCGAAGAAAAGGAGACTTCCTCTGTATTTTTCAAAATATTCTAAGAAAATTTACCTGGTATCTTTTAAAAGAACTTTTTGTATTTAAGTCTTTTCCAAGAGGCTTTATACAGAGTCAAAATCGTTATATAACAAGTAGATGTAGTACAGCATATACTTCAATTAATGTGACCATCCGCAGCTGACTGGCAAGTGGAGAATAAGCTCAATACTAAGATTTCCACCCACTTACAGCTCAAAATTATGTTTACATTACAAGAGCTTGATGCCAGTTAATTTTAGGTCTAAGGAAATTTAATTTGGCACAGTTTTGGTAGTTTCTTTTTTATGGAGAATCAATTGTGTTATGGATCTCTGTTGTGGGCATTGGACTACGTCTTAGTTTTTATAGTTGAGTCTCCACTCATTCTAGGTTTTCTGTGGTACTTTAGCTAATCCCTTTGCCCTAGTCTCTATTCCCTCTGGTAAATTAAATGAAACTGTAGAGATTCATGAGACATGAGTGTACAGAATTACACTTTGTATTTGAAGGTGATATTTGTCAGTCTTTTCTATTTCTGTATATAGTTAAGATTAATAAAAATTGTAGATTACTTCTAATTTTTTCCATACTAAAATCATAATTTTCAATTCCCATTACTGTCTAAAAGTTGCCTCATAGACTGACAGTTTGCTCTAAAGCCAGAGCTCCTTTGTAATTACTTTATTCCTAAAAGCTACATACCCAACTCATCTGTCTTTAGTTTGATTTTCCACAGCAGATGACTGCTCTCTTATTTGAAGATGATCTCTAGTGCTTTCTAAACATAATTATTCTATTCTTCCTCTACAGAGGGGAAGGGTACTCTGCCAGGATTCGCATGATGCAGGTTGATTGAGCATCCCCAACATAGGTGGACCAGGGGCCATCATCAGGGAATACCAGATATTTAAGGCAACCAGTTACACAATTCTTGGTTTGCGATTGGCTTTTGCAGACTTAAAGATGATAATGGGGTGCTTTCAGTTCTGCCCTTAGATCCAGGCAAGAGGAGGCCCTGTCCTGGATCCATGTGCAAGAGGGCACTGCAACTCACAAATACTGAAATGCAAGAACAAACATTTTTCCCAAAGAAAGTTTTTGAAGATTCTGTACTGATTGAGCTAATAGGAATTCCAAAGGTGGCACTGGCCAGAGAGAGCAGGACTAAGAGCATGCAAATGCATGTAAGGAAGGGGATGATCCAGCCCTGCCCTGGCACACCAGAGAAAAAGAGTCTGATTTGGTTTAAACCTGGTTGCTGCAGTGTCCAAAGTGGGTGTCTAGACAAACGAGGTTACCCAGTTAACCACATGCCTACTCTCCTTTGTGCTCAGGGGTTAAGTTTCGAGGGATTTTGGAACTGGCTGAGAATTTCTTCTTTGTTTTTTTGTTTTTGCAATTCCAAATTGTCTTTTATTTCAGGATGGTTTTCTTCACCTACTGTTGTTTTAATTTCATTTTTTAAGTTAGAGGAATTGTAGTTTTACAGAAAAATCATGTAAAAAACACAGTGTTCCCACAGACACCCTGTTGTTGACACTTTGCATTAGTGAATACCTTTGTTACAATTAATGAAAGATTATTAAAATTTTACTATTAACTATAGTTCATAGTTTATATTATGTGTATTTCCCCCCATAGACCATTGTATTAGTGTGGTACATTTGTTCTAATTCATGAAAGAATATTTTTATATTTGTACTGTGAACTACAGTCCATTGTCTACAATAGAGTTCACTATGTTGTACAGTCCTGTTTTATCTTTTAATTTTTATTCAAGTAGCATATGCATGACCTAAAATTTCTTCTTTTAACCTTGTTCACATATATAATTCAACATTGTTAGTTTTACTCACAATAATGTGCTATACCATCACCACCATCCATTTCCAAAACTTTAAAATCAATCTAAACAGAAATTCAGTACAAATTAGGCATTAACTTCCCACTCTTTATCCCCAAGCCAGTCCCTGGTAACCAATATTCTAGATTCTAACTCTACAAATTTGCTTATTCTAATTATTTCATATTTGTGAAATAATACAATATTTACCCTTTTGTGTCCAGCTCACTTATAGCATAATGTCTTCAAGGTTCATCCATGTTGTTGCATGCATCAGGACTTCATTCCTTTTTACAGCTGAATAATATTCCGTTGTATATACATACCTCATTTTGTTTATCCATTCATCAGTTGATGGACGCTTGTGTTACTTCCATCTCTTGGCAGTTGTCAATAATGCTGCTCTGAACATCAGTGTGCAAATATCTGTTTGGTTCCCTGCTTTCAGTTCTTTTGGGTGGATATATACCAAGTAGGGGGATTGCCAGTTCATAAGGTAATTCTATATTTGGCTTTCTGAGGAACCACCAAACTGTCCTCCACAGCAGCTGTACCATTTTACATTGCCACAGGCATTGAATGAGTGTTCCTATTTCTCTGCACCCCCTCCAACACTTGTTATTTTCCATTTTTAAAAAGCAGCCATTCTCTTTTATTGACAAACTCTCTCAGTTTCTGTTTATCTGTGAACATCTTAAGCTCTCCCTCATTTTTGAAGGACAGTATTGCCAGACAAAGAATTTTGAGCTGGCAATTTTTCTCTTTCAGTATATTAAATATATCATACCACTGCCTTCTCACCTCCAGTGTTTCTGATAAGAAATCAGCACTTAGTGTTATTGAGGATTCCCTGTATATAATGAATTGTTTTACTCCTGCTGTTTTCAGAATTATCTCTTTCTCTTTGGCATTTGACATTCAGATTAGTATGTCGTCTCAGAGTAGGTCTGTTAGGATTTATTCTGTTTGTAGTATGTTGTACTTCCTGAACAGGGATATTTATGTCTTTTATAAGAGTTGGGAAATTTTGGGCCATCATTTTCTCAAATATTCTTTCTATGCCTTTGCTCTTCTCTTCTCCTTCTGGGACATCCATGATGCCTATGTTTGAGTGCTTTATGCTGTCACTCAAATCCCTGAGACACTACTCATCTTTTTCTATTCTTTTCTCTATCTCTTCTTCTGTCTGTATGATGTAGACTGTTCTGTCTTCTTGTTCACTGAGTCTTTCTTCTGCCTGTTCAAATCTTCTGTTGTATGCCTTTAGTGTATTTTTAATCTCTGTTATTGTGCCTTTCACCCCCATAATTTCTGTTATGTTTCTTTTTATACTTTCAAATTTTTCTTTATGCTTACACATTGTCTTCTTAATATCTTTTATCTCTTTATCCATATTTTCTTTCATCTCCTTGAATTGATTTAGGGAATTTGTTTGAACTTCTTTGATTAGTTGTTCTAAATTCTATGTCTCCTCCGACATTTTACTTTGTTCCCTTGACTGATCCATATCTTCCCATTTCTGAGTATGGCTTGTAATTTTTGCTGATGTCTGGGCATCATCACCTTGGTGAGTTAACTCTGAAGGTCAGGTTCTCCCTCTTGTCTAGAGATTCACTGTTAGTTGCTTTTGTTTTAAGGCTCTTCTTTGGTCAGTGATCCAACTTATTCTAAACCTTTAGCCTAGCCTGTGTTTAACCACTCAGATTTTCTCAGCTCTCCCTCATCTGATTCTTGCCCTGGATATGTGGTGCAATTTTTAAGACTACACTTTTTGTGCAACTGTTTCACCTCCAAGAGAAAGCTTCCTTTCCTCACCTTCTTCTCTTGGAATCTGGAACAGTTCTGTTTGTTTTTTTTGCAGAATTTTCTCCCTAGCAACTATGATTTGTTTGAATTCTCTCTCTCATAATGTGTTCTATTTTCCTTACACTTTTCAGTTTTGGGGACCCTTCTGTCTGAATTATAGCGGTTCTGTTTATCCCCCTCCTTTTTTTTTTTCTGTAATGCATTACTGCCTCTGGTTTCTTCTGCTTTAGGGTATTCTTCCTTGGAGAGTCAGATGGGGTCAATCCAGAAAAGTCCATTTTGTGTTTAGGCTGTCCAGCCAATAGGAACTGGATTTAGTAAATGCACCTCTTGTCAATCTCTTGTTCTGTCACGGTCTCATCCCACCCCCACCTCCCCGGGGTGCCCTTACATATGCAGCATGATTTAGAGGCTTGTGTTCCACCCTGGATCTCTGCAGACTTGGGTCCTAGTGCCTGGATATTTGTGGAGTTCTAACTTGCTGCTGTGAGTGGCTCTATAGTCTGTCTGTGGTGAAGAGATCTGGGCTGTGCAGCCGCCACAAGATTCCCAAGCTATATGGGACTGAATGAGAGGGAGGGGGTTGGACTGGCATATCTGGGATGGAAATTTCCTACTGTTTTTGTAGATTATTTTTCTTTCCCTTCAATTCAGCATTTATGGAGTCCTTCTCCAGTCTCTATCATCCTTCAAAGTTTCAAAGTTTTAAACAAGTGGGATTTTTCCTTTTATTAGCCGATTCTGTAGGAAGACTTTTCCAGGGGGTGTCTTATGTCACCATCCAGCCTAGAATCTTGAGTCAGAAAAATAAGTGAGAATGAATAACCTGTCCCTCCTGGCTCCCTGAGGAATTGGACCTCTCCGTCCTGGGTTTGGACTGGTCCTTGCCCAGGTACCTTGTCATAGGCCCTGCCCCAAAAGATCTGCGTTTTCACTCAGGCTCACCCCCAGCAGGGCAGTATCACAAAGACGATCCCCAGGGAGTGAGCTGAGATCGATCCCCAAAGTGTGAATACTCAAGGTAGGAATGTGAGCCAGGCTTTGGGCAGAGCTTGAGTTAAAACTTTGAACATTAGGACATATGAGATGTGGATCTCCACTTATACTGTTATTCTGTGCCTCACAAATGTTAGGGGTGGTCCTGAGTGAATTTCTCTGCCCAGTTCAGATTCTGATTTTTCTGTGTCATCCATGATGATTTTACAATCTGATTCTGATCATTCATATTCTTGATTTTACTTCACATTTGCATCCCTTCACTTCTCATATTTGACCTTCATATTTCTGACCCAGGCTTCTTTTGTTTGATGGTTTAATGTTGCTTATACTTGCCTTCTTCCCCAGGCCTAGGCTCATACCAGATACATCCAAAAATGTTTAACTGAGGGGAACCACAATCCCCTTATCACAGTTATCTTCACATAAATATTCTTTTAAAATGAATGGGGACAGCATGGTCGATTAGGTGAGAATTAAGCAATCTGAAAGTAAATCACAATGGAAAGGAAAAAGACATAGCTAGTAGGATGGTTTCTTCAACTCCAGCTCCATGCTTTCATTGTCACCATTGGTAACATTAATAGCAGTCCATGAATCACAGAGTAGAACTTGGCTCATGCTACCCTGACACTTAGAAGCTGAGTGCCAAAAGGCAATGTAATGTTCGGGGCACTATTCAATTTACATTAAGCTGTCTAGGTTTGGTGGCTTTTCAGTGGGAGTCCCTGGTGATTGTAAAAGGCAGACAGCTAATGGTGCTGACATCTAACCCAACATATTTGCTGTGGGAACAAAAGTTGCAAGTACAAACTGTTCACATTGACAGTAATCCACTTACTCCACAAAATCACTGCAAATTAAGTCAATAGGTTTTCAGACAAAATGAGTTAAGAGTCAGTGTGGGGAAAACACCACTATTTTCCCGGTTTATCACTTTTTTTTTCCCAATACGATGATCAAATTTATTGTCTCCTCAAAGACTATAGAAAGAATGTTAATAAAATTTTCTTAATTTTCCATTTTAACATTTGAACTAGTTTAACAACTCATAAAAGATGATGGACTCTTTGAATCACAGATTGAGTTTTCTGTGAAACATCATAACTTCAAAACACAAGCTTAAGCACATAGGAAGTACAGCTTGCTGAGGAAAAGCAGACTCTTTCATGCTGTTTTCCACTGTTCCAGTTTGCTAATGCTACCATTATGCAAAATACCAAACATGGATTGGCTTTTATAAAGGGGGTTTGTTCAGTTACAAATTTACAGTCCTAAGGCCAAAAAAGTGTCCAAACTAAGATATCAACAAGAGGATATCACTAAAGAGCAGATTGCATTTCAAAACGGTGTTCTCCAAAATGTCTCTGGGCGTCTGTTCTTAGCTCCTCTCTCTCAGCTCCTCTTCTATCTGCATCTCCAAGCATCTCTAAGCATCAGTATCATCTGGGTCTGTGTTGACCCTTGGCATCTCTCTTAAATACTCCAGTGAACTAATCAAGACTCGCCCTGAATAGGCAGGGCCGAACATCCATGGAAATAATCTAATCAAAAGTATCACCCACAGCTGGGTGAGTCACATCTCCATGGAAAGACTTAATTGAAAGTTTTCATTCTAATCAAAAGACTAATAAATCTGCCCCCACAAGATTGTGTGAAAGAACATGGCTTTTGGGGGGACATAATATATCCAAACTGGCATATCCACCAAAAAAGACCTTTTCTAAAGAAGCTACTTTGGGACCAAAGAGAGCAGCTACTAGACTACTTGATATTTTGGCTTGTTTCTGTTTCTCTCATCTATCCATATCCATCGATCATCTGTCTATCTTTTTTTTTTTTTTTTTTTTGCCTATTTTCCATTTACACAATGTTTAGTTAGCACCAGGGTCTCTAATTTCAGGGGAAGGCAGTGTTATAGTCAGACAGACAATGGTTTCCTACCAATTCTGCTCCTTATGAGGTGTGTGAACTTGAGCATCCTCTTGAAAATCTCTAATTATCACTTTTCTCTTTTCTAAACTGAAATTTTTCTCATAAAGATGATGGAGGGATTAGGTGAAATTATCTTAGGAAAACAGTGTCAGAGAGCACAATAAAATGTAGTAAGCAAAAGGTAGATGGCTATGGAGAAAGGCATTAAGTAGTAAGAGATTACAGATGTTCCTGAAGCTTCTTAGCTGTGTCAACATAGATCAACTAATATCTATACCCACATTTCTGTAGCTTTATCTTGTTTGATTCTCTTTATCAATGGGACAACAGTTCAATGTTTTGTGTGCTATCAAAATATGCATTATGAAGTGCCTGATAGGAGTTTGCCTGATGCTGATCTGATTTAGTGTAAAGGAACATTGCACACAAGTGCTGCTTTATGGAAAAGGGCAAGGACCTGGTTTGTCTTGCTCACTTCTGAATGCTCAACGCACAGAAGAGTGCCTGACATATAATAGATGTGCAAAAATATTTGTTATAAGAATCAAAGAATTCCCAGGGGAAGTGAGGTTTAAATGCCAGTACAGGCTACCGAAATTAGGAATTTTCTATCTTTGCATTATGCTCTTTTGTTGGGACTGTCACCCTTTGGCATTTGTCAGAAAATAAAAATAACATTTTATAGCATATACGTTATTCTGGATGCATAAATCTTACCTTTAAAATAAGAAAGAGAAAAACAAACAAACATTCAATAATAGGATGTGAATTTAGTTGTGCTTGGAGCATCAAGAGAGTATTGTTAATACAATTAGAGGTAAATTAATTTCCTCCAGGTTTTGTTCATAATTTTTATAAATGTCTTTTAATATTTTAAATGTTAATCTTGTTATGAAGTCAGTATAGTCAGATTAGGGAAATAAAATGAGTTAATTTCAATGCCTAGTACTCTTAATTGCCAAATACAGAAGTCTCCTTCTGCCCACTTTATAATTAGCACTAATTATAGGTCTATAACATGTTTATTTGATTATTTAAAGCTTCTTGTGCTTTGAAGTGTATAATACAAGGGACATTAAAACCTGTGGCAAATAAAAATAAAAAAAAATTGTTACAAAAGTTACTCACTGAAGTAAATAGCATATTATCTATCTACTTAGTGAAAAACACTGATATTTTAAATGAATTCTCACACTTAATGTATCTGCCCATAAAAAAAGATAAATGATTAAGTTGCAATATCATAATGTTTTAAGTGAAGAAAGAAAGGAAATGATCCATCAACCTGCTCATCTTTAGTGGCCATGATGATTTACTTACCGAGCTATCATTAGTTGTAGAGCAATTTTGTTCCAACCCAACTCAGCCCCAAGACCAAAGAATACGCTAGGCATGGAGTTAGACATAAGTTTAGTTCCTCCTGGTGGCAGCTGGCTAGCACTCTGCAAAGAGTGGGGAGTGCAGGGGGTAGTTTATAAGGGTTAGAACAAAGACATTTCGTAGGGTGTGAGAAAAGAGTTTCAGCAGGGTTTTGTGACACAGGGATGTGGAGATTTATTACCTACAGTGATCAGGAAGGGGAGTTTCAGTGCTTTGTGTACAATACCATTTGTACATTCCCCCCCACCCCGGGAGGCCTGATGACCTTTAACATCTGTCCCAGTCAAGTAGGTGGCTATGTGCAAACTTACTTTCACTATGGAGGGGAGGGAGCCTGGGTCCTGGGTCCCCACAAACTTTCTCAGGGGCTCTTGTTGACTGCCCAGAAGTATGGGGCCAGGGTGAGGAAAGGAGCTGTTCTTAGAGGGCACAGTCCCCCACAAAACTGCCCTCACCTCCGACAAAAGTCCTATGCCTGGGGTCTCCATGACCACACTCACTCTGACTAGCTGGCTACAAATTTGGGGGTCCCTACAGGCTCCTTCAAGTTCAATAATTCACTTGAATAGCTCACAGAATTCAGCAAAGCACTATACTTATGATGACAGTTTGCTTATGGCAAAAGAATACAAATCAGAACCAATTAAATGAAGAGATGCATAGGGCAAGGTCTGGAAGTCCCAAACACGAAGCTCCTGTCAATTGCAGGGCCACATTACCCTCCCAGCACATCCGTGTGTTTCAATACTTAAAGAATATTGCCAACCAAGCTTTGGTGCCCAGAGATTTTAATGAGTTAAGCATGATTGATTGACTCATCGGTCACCTGATTGAACTCAATCTCCAGACTTCCCCAACCTTCTCATTACATGGCTGGGCCAGCCCCAGCCCTGAGACTATCATGATGGCCCCACACTGAGTCATCTCCTCAGCATAACCCATGAGGTGTGGTTGTCAGGGGTCAGGGAGAACACCGTGAGTAACAAAAACACAACTATCACTGGGGAAATTCCAAGGGTTTAGAGTTTAACTCCCAGGAACCTGGACAAAGGTCAGACATCTCTTTGGGGAGTCCAAATTCCTTACTACCCAGATGGGAAATATGGGAAGGAGATAGTCCAATTGATGGAACAAAGTTTCATAGGAGAGGGGAGAAATCTTAATGGTATAAAGAACACAGGCAAATGGGTTACCCTGAATGATGAATAAGAGCACTGTTTACCTCTGATACAGATGAAAGAATGGGAGGAGATACAGAAATATTTGGTATGGAAGGTAGGACAACTGAGGAAATTCTATAATGGTCTTGTTCTCTTTACCTGGAAGTTTCAGTAGAGTGAACACTGTTTATCGTAGCCACTATTGGGCATAGCAGAGAGGGAAAATACAAGGGAGATTAGGGATGAATTGAAGATTTGGTAAATTACATTGGGGATCCAGCCTAGGCTGTGAAAAATTAACTCATAGTGGACATAGCCAGAGGAGTTATATACTTTTCCTTGATAAATTTGCATAGAGAAAACTCAGGGGACCTCACAGAGCCAAAAACAAAGAAACAAATGAAAAAACATGCTCTTTTAAGTTTCCTCTTTATCTGTTGAAATTTGAAATCCCGACCAAGGCAGTTGACCCAGATAGCCGATCAAGCCTCTATTTCATTACCTTTGACCTCAATCAAAATAAATCCCATCTCCCCTAAACCCACCCCTATAAGATGGACAAACCCTGGTTCAATCAGTAGGAGTCAAGCTAATTTCCTTTCTATGCCTATAAAAATCCTTTGCCCTCCCTAGAACCCTGGAACTACTGTTCTGGCTTTTGCTGCAGCAAAACTTTGGTGTCCTGAATAAAATGCTGTAATCTGCATCCTTGACTCCAATTTGTCTTTTGTAGCCTGTAATAGGTCAGAATGAGAAGACAAGAAAAATCTGAGTCGGATGAATCTTGTTTAGGGATGCTACGTATGCCTTAGGGTCACAGGGTTGGAGTTACCTAAAGTGCTGGCGATGGAGGAATTGAAAGGGTATCTTAAGTCAAAACTGTGAAAAAAAGAAAGCTAGGACAGGCTCGTAGAACCTGAGAACGGGGAAGGTTAAATGATGGAGAACACAGAGCTTGTTCAGTGGGAATATGGAAAGATACCTTAGAGAGCCTTTTTTTGGTAACAGAGGTGAATTTCATAATTTGCAATCTTGGAGGTGGAAGCCCAAGTGCAGTGTTGGAGTGGAGGGGAAGATCTTACTATCTGTGTCCCCTCCTTACTGGAAAAGTGTCTCTGGGGGTGCTGAGGGGGGTGGTAGTGGGTGAGATGGTGGTAGCCATCTTACACTCTTATTGTTTTATTTTCAGTTTACATATTGCCGTAAATGTAGGCTTCCACAGAATAAGTAGAACTGCATTTATATTATAATTTATGCTACCAAATCCTGTGCTATTGTGTTCCATGTTTTGTAAAGCTACTTTTTTCTTTTTTCTCATATATCTGGACAAAATGCTGGGATGCTGAGGGTTGTGTTAGGCTGTGGGAGTAGTGCTAGCTCATCGCCACACTGACTAGACCCCATCCAAGTGAAGTCACTGGGATTATCCCACTGTTTAAACTCCTTGAAGCAGAGTGTATGTCTTATTCATCTCTGTATTCCCAATGCTTAACAGAGTCTCTATACTTAGGAAAAGTTTGGTAAATATTTGCTTAATTAATTAACGACAGCAAGGATAGAGCAGAAAGGAAAATTGTAACTGAAGATTGAAAAAAGCAGAGGAGGGTCCTGGAGTTCAGTGTAAGACAGAATGGGAAAAAAGGTGGACTGATTAAATGACATAAACTATAAGTGAGTGTATGTTAAGTTACAGTTGTGGAAGCAGCAATGGGAAATGAGAAGAATTCAGACCCTTCCTTTTAAAGCTGAGGAGGGGCATGAACAGTGACTAGAAAAGGCAGTGAAGAAGGAGGTGTCATCAGGGAAAGCTATAAACAGTGCTGAAGTCCTTCAAGGAGAGATGATTCAGTGTAAGATCATGCACCTATTAAATGAATGTGACATTTTCCTTGGTGCTTGGCAAGGCATATATTTTAAAGTTTGCTTGAGTGTGGCTTTGATCATTCAAGAAGTCTGAAGGAAGATTAACGCTTATTTGCTGAATATTTCTCATAGAATTAATTTCTCAATCTTGTTCTTTATATTGCTACAGTCTGTATAACATGATTTAAAATTCTGGTCCCATGTGGCTAGTTCCATAGTATAGCTTTGATTAATCAGAGAATTGGTTTAATCATTTGTTGTAAGGAATAATAAATTACTGCAGCTGAATACTCTACGGCTGTTTCTGGAACTTGGTTTGGACCAGCTTCTAAATATTTGACATACTGTGCCATGTTATCATGTTTAAATAGGATTGAATTATGTATAAGCTCTGAAATGACAAATAAAACAATGGTATGGAGACTAGAAGCAGGAAAAACATATGAATTTTATTAGGTTGTTATTGTTTTACCTAACAAAAGAAGAATAGAATGCAAAGTAGTGGCAAAAATGCCAGAAGACTGGCTCATGTGTAGGTAAAACTACATCTTAATTTTGAAACTAAGAGACCTTATAAAGTTCATAAGCTGTATTTTCAGCCATAAAAGGGAATGAGGTTCTGATACATGCTACAACATGGATGAACCTTAAAAACATTATGCTAAGTGAAATAAGCCAGACACAAAAAGACAAATGTTATGTGATTCCCCGTATACGAAATATCTAGCATAAGTAAATTCACAGGAACAGAAAGTAGAATACAGATTTCCAGCGGCTGTGGGGAGGAGGAGCTGGGAGTTATTGCTTAATAGGTACAGAATTTCTATTTAGGGTAATGAAAAAGTTTTGCTTATGAGTGATGTCAATGGTAGCACAACACTGCAAATGTAATTAATGTCACTGAATTGTGCAGTGAAAAGTGGTTAAAATGGCAAATTTTATGTTATATGTATATATATTCACACACACACAAAAGTGAATTGCAGCTAGTTCACAAAATCAGTGCTGTATGACTCTATATTCGGATTGTTTTTTAACATCCACTACGCAAGAAATGTTATTTCCCCATTCCTATAATACTATACCTAATGACAGGTTATTAGGCCTTTACTGTCCTACTGTAGTCATTAATAAAAAGTATTGTAACAGAAGGTAAAGTTTTAAATGTCTTATAGAATCAAACAACTTAAATAGCAGAACTGAAAGGTTACTTCATAAAACACATGCAAAACAGGTTTCAATTGTTCCAAGTAATGAAGCTGCTATGTAAAACTCATGATAGTTCCTGCCATGCCTCTAGAAGTTCTGGGAATTCAGGAAGAACTTCAGGATTTCTGGGAAAGTAGGACAAGTAATTTTTATTTTTGAAAGGAAGTTCCACCAAAATAAATTTCAACTGTCAGATTCCTGGTGACTTGAAGCAAAAAAAAAAAAAAAAAAAAAATGAATACCAAACTGATGTTATCTCACAGATCTTATTACAAAGAATTTTGTTTCATGCAGTGGGCCAACTTTGTAGGAAAAAAGACAGGAAATCAATGCTTAGAGTAAGAAATGCAATAAAAGTAGGCTTTGTCTTAAGCAAGCTGTTTCCTTCCATTTTATCTCCATGGTGATAGACATTGTTTCCCTCTATTTCATCATCTCAGTGACAGAACTTCTGCTCATTGTCCACATTTCCCCAGAAATGTTGCAGTTCCAAAGTCACTCTGCCTACTTCATTCTATCCTCACTCTGAGTGTTGCCTAAACCTGTGGTTCTGAACCTGGGGGGGGAAGGGAGTTGCATTTTGATTGTCACAGCGATTGGAGGTGCTACTGGTGTTTAGTGTGCTACTGGCATTTAGATGTAGTAACATAACTGTCTTTCACATGTTTGTTTTCTGCATATGTCCTTCAAGTTGTGGACCTTCTATTGTTCATCTTTGTACCTCCAGCAAAGAATGTTGAATGTGAATGAGAAAAGGACAGAATGGGAAAAGTAAGAAGTGTCTCTGTGTGTGTGTGTGTTTGTGTGTGTGTGTGTGTGTATGTGTGATTATGGACAGTGATGGAACCAATGGATTTTTTTTTTTAAGTTATCCTCTGCTACACAGGAGATTTAAGGGGCGCTTACTTTGATATTTAGAGGAGTCACAAACTTTTCAATGGATAAGGGACCATTTTTCAATAACCTTTCAGATTTATTTATTTAGGGAATCATTGCATTTTTGATAGTTTCGTGATTTATGAAAAGTGGCCTAAGAAGCAATTGTCTTAAAAAATCAGGAGGCTCTTAACTCCCTACCTGCCCCCCACCCTGCTTTTTTAAAATTTTATTTTCTTATGTAATAAATATAAGAATTTTTTCCACTATCCGGGAAGAAACATGTTCTGAATCTTAAAAGCAACTCCAAAGAAAAGCTTTCTGGAAGTCTATTTCTGTCAAATGTTGTAATTTCCTTCAGAAACTCCAGCTGTTCACAGCACGCCGTTAAATTAAGTGTAAGTGCTGTTAAATAGGAGGTAACCATTAGAATATTAAAAAAATATATATGACTAGCATCCAATGTTTTAATCAAATAATTTGCTAATCGCTAACTGTGGTGCCGCCTCCCAGTCAGCCCCTCGGGTAACTCCTGCCTCCCCGCTGCCGTGCTCCCCGGCTCCTGCTCCTCCCCTCCTCCCTCGCAGCAGACTGGGCCCTTCTCCCTCTCTGGAAAGCTCCTCAGAGCCCATTAAGGAGTGCTTTAATCTGAGAGGATCTAGATGATCAAGAAAAATTAAGCTCCTAATAACAGCAAAAATCGAAAGAAATTTGGACAAAATGACTCTCCGCATCACAGATTTTGTTTACTAGTGGGTAATTAATTCTCCACATATGTTGGGAACATCTGTCGCTGTGACCTGCCATCGGATCTGCGAAATGACTGCTGTGTGGTTTCCCCGCAGGTCATTAGCAGCACTCGGAAAGGCAACTCCTTCCACCTGCCCTTTGCGGGGGCAACTTTCCCTTTAGCTGTTAAGTTTCACCAGGTAAGTTGCTTGGCAGAAGGTGTCCTCCGCTCCCTTGGGCATATTTGGCCACCTCCGGTTCTTCCTGCGCCAGGTTCAAAGCCGGAGGAAAGCAGCCACCTGGTCACAGGGGAAAATCAGCTGGCGGGTCAGGGGCTGGCGGATGACTTGCTGCTGCAGTCGGGCTGGTCTTGCTGTGTGGGTGAAAGTCTTCAAGCACGGCTGAGGGGAATCCAGCAGAAATCGGGATGTTTCTGACTTGTGATTTCCCAGTCTAATTTGCAAAAATTTGGCCCCAGATTTCTTGGTATCTTTGCAAAGTAGACCTTGTCATAACAAAAACTAAAGATGGCAAAGAAAGTCTGGGAAGGGGCTCTGGCACATTTTGTGAAATGCCACTGGTTGGCATTCAGGCGATTCAAGGGAAAAGAGAAGGAGACTTGTGGAAATGGGTGAGCATTGGCCCTTTGCCCTGAGGTTCTGCTAAGAGGCCAGCTCTCCTGCTGGCAGGTGTAGGGGTCACCAAGTATCTTGGAAAACCAGAGATGGAAAACTGTGTTGCAGATAAAGAGGAACTTTTAGTGTAAAATGGCAACAGGAGAAGGGACTCTATTGACTGTTGACTATGGGTTATACTATTTGCACATGTTATATACTCTCTAAGTGCCTAAGGTAGATTGAGTTATGTACACCAGATAAAAGCATATTGTTAATCTTAATCCCATTCTTGTGGGTGTGAACCCATCCTAAATAGGATCTTTGAAGATGATAATTTTAGTTAAGGTGTGGCCAACTGAATGGTCTTAAACCTGTTACTGAAGCCTTATAAAGAGAAAGCCACAGGGTGGAACTGGAAGCTGGAAGTCAGCTGGAACCCAAAAGAGAAAGGAGAGGACATCACCATGTAATGGAAAACCTAAGGAACTCCAAGGATTGCCAGCATGCCAGAATGCTACTGACCCCAGCAGAAACCAAAACCATGAGCCAATCAGTTCCAGTTGTTTAAATCAACCCACTGTGTGGCATTTGTCATAGCAGCCAGGAACGTAAGACAGTGCCCTAACACGGCATTGAACACAGTGTCGTTTGCTCACTTGTCTGTCCCCTGACTGGTGCAGTAAGCTTCTTAAGTACAAGGACTTTGCCTCATTTGTCTTTGTATCTCTGGCATCTTAGTACACTACATGGTATAGTGCAGGTGTTCAAAAAACGTGTGATGAATGATTGGATGGATATTATAGTCATTACCCACCACAATTTTTCAAGGTAGTCATCATTATTTCCATATTTTTAGTAAGTAAACTGAGCTCAGGGTGATCAAGCTAACCCAGTATTCCAACTCAGCCATGTCTGCTTCCAGTGTCCATGCTTTTTTCATCTAAACATGCTATCTGTGGATACAGATCTATTTCCTTGGAGGGTAGGGTGATTTCCTCCCAGTAAAGAGAAGGATTGGTAACTTCTAGTCAATTATTTTGTTGAACTTAATTAAAACCATCTATTTTTTTTTTTAAAGAAAAGCATTTATTAAGCATTGATGGTGTTAAAGAGCCTAGATCTTGAAATCACTCCTGGATTTCATTGCTGGTTCTGCCATTATCATGGGCAAAGTACTTTACCTCTTTCAGCCATGGTTTCCTCATCTGTAAAATGAGGATAACAATAATTTCCAGATGACAGGATTGCCTGTCAAGGTATGAAAAGCACTTAGCAGTGCACCTGGCACATAGTAAGCACTCAATTATTTGTGCAAAAGAGAAACCCATTGTTTCCTATGTTTCTTTTCAAAATTACATTAGACACATATCTAACACAATTGGCATTTGTCACCTGCTTATTACTACAGTTCTTGTTAGTAACTAGGATTCCACTTTTTGTTACTAGAATTGTACTTTGAACATTTACAATTATGAGTAGCTATTTCCAAGTGTTTGCTTAATACCCGCTTTCTCTTTTAGAGAACTAGAATGGGCTATTTTATTCACTTTATTTAGTACTCCCCAATGAATGGCTGAATTATTAAAGGTTTCATTAGGTTTGCTATTGAGTGAATCAGAAATAACTAAGTAAATAAATACTCAATAAATTTTTGAACTGCATCATCTAATTGCCTCCTCAAATAACAGTCTTTTAGAAAGCAGCCTATAATAAAGCACCCCAGCCAGCTTTCAAGCTAGTCTTTTGTTTCCAAATAGATACTATTGAGCAGGGGCAGAAAAAAAGAGTGGATACATTTTAATTAATGAACTTGCACTGAAATTAGATGGGATAACTTTTGGACAGTAGAAGAATCACACACTTTGGAAATGTGAAAAGAAATGGGATCTTCTTCTCATCTTGGAGCCCAGTGTGTTCTTTATCTCATCTTTGATGGACAAGGTTCATCAAAACTCCACTGCTGTCTTTCTTTGTGCCCAATAATTACTCTTTGTCAGTAAGGGTAAGAAAAATGGAGAATGACAGCCACTGTGATACACTTGTATGTCAAGCTCAAACTAGGTTGAGGCTGCATTGGAGCTAGTTTTATTATCTAAGAGAGTGTAAATAGAGAGTTCAAGAATATGAGAGCAGCAGAACTGACAAATGTAGAGGTACTTATTAAATAGGAAATGTAGTGGCACATTAAAATAGGGTTGAAAGGACATTCAGCTTTGTATTGGTCTTTTCAATCCCACTCACTTCAGCCCAATCCCTTTCAGAAGGATGGACAAAGCTACTGGTGAAGCTCCTCTACCATACATCACAGTCAGGCGACCTCTATTTGTGATGATACCTGTGGGTCCTCAACTTAGTAGTCTGTTTATTTAATGGATAATTATTTTTGGAGAGTACAAGTTGATATTTATTTTTTAAATTTCTTGTCTATTGGGGATTCTTTGTAACCCTGTTTTATTTAGTCCCAACAATCTCTGATAAATAATTTCAACTTCGTTAAATTTATCTCGACTCAACAAATACTTTTTGAGTACCCACTATATTCCAGGCATTATACGAAGGGGAAGGTATATGAAGAGTCATGGTATAGTCCTTGCCATCAAAAAATGTACCACAAATATAGGCTAAATCGAATAAAATGGAATGAATGATACAGAAGGGGTATGTTCAGAATGTTATTGGGTCACAGAAAGGGAGCATGTAACTCTAACTCTGACTGATGGCACTGAGCTGTTCCACCAAAGAGGTGACATTTGAATTTGTCTTGGAGGATAAATAGTCGTTCACCAAGTAGCCTTGTGGTTAGGAGAATGGACTCCAGTTCTGTGTTCAAATTCTGACTCTGCTTTTGCTGGCTATATGACCTTGAGAAAGTTTCTTAACTTCTCTGTTCCTCAGTTTCCTCAAGTATAAGATAGGGGTACTAATATTACCTGCCTTATGTGTTACCGTGAGACTTTAAAAAGTGAGTATTAGTAAAATGCTTTGAACTCTCCCTAGCATACTATATGCTATAAATTTGTTACATAAGGACAAAAAATATCTGAAGGGGACCAAGGAGAGAAAACCTATGGTCTTTCCAGGAATCAATCAATAGTTCTATGTGGTTGGGGTGTAGTTTGTTTATTGGCTGGTTCTTCATGGATACTGTGATTCTGTATTGGGATTATGATACTAGCTATCACAAACCTAGAACTATTAGTCTGTATTGAGATTGTCTTTTCTGCATGATCTTTTTTTCTCTCACATCCTGCTGAATGAGTGTCCTTACATATCTATTCCAGGTGGCTCCCCAGGAGAGGCTGCTGTTGTTTCCTATTCAATTGTACCACTGCCAATGTTAGTGTGTATCCTAACAAGTAGCTCAGTCATTTTTATGAATTTCCATTTGCTCATGGTCTCGTGGGAACATTTGTCACTCATTTTTACTCTTTGCTGACATTTCTGATTAGAGAAAGTGGGGTCATCCATGTTCGTGAAGTGATAAGTGACAGCTTGGGGTTAGGCAGGCTCAGAGGTCTTTGTCCCTGATCTCCCAACTCCATGTCTTATAGCAGCACAGCCAGGGCTCTATAGTCATCCCTTTATGTAGGGATTTTCTCCTCCATTTGCAATATACAATGACCAAAGCGTAAGGCTGCATGCTGTCTACCACTCAGACTCTACCATCTACTTGAATTTCAAACCCCAGGGTCAATCTGTGGAGAGCTTTGAATGGCAGTCTGAGAAATTTAAACTAGATTCTTTAAACTTCAAAAAGCTTTTAAAGATCTTTGTGTGAGAGAGTTATATAATAACTCAACAGCCTTGTGGATATGGAATCAGAGTGGCCAGATGGAGGAGAGGAGATCCAGAGGAAAGCCACAGGGATTGCAGTTTTCCAGGTGAGAGACAAGCGGCCTGGAATGAAACAGAGAGTCTAGGAATGGAAACAGAGGTAAGATTAAAGAAACTCATGAGAAGGGATGGAGGTTAGAGAAGGATGCCTATGAGGGGACAGGAAAAGTTGACTCCAAATTTTTGAACCTAGGTCAATAGCCATGAGCAGTATAAGGAAATTGGAAGAGGAGCTTCCCTGACAGAAGGGTACGGTAAGGTACAATGGTTCACATTTTGGACATACTAGCTCTGTGCTATGGGCAGGTAACAAAGGTAGTGATACAGAGCAAGCACAGAGAACCCAAGAATAGAGCTTAGATGTGGAAGGGGCAGGGGTAGATGTCATCTGCATCAAGGTAGAAACTGAGTCAAAGCACTGGATGAAATCCTGAAGTGACCATACCTACAAACCAAAAGACTGTCAAAGACAGAATCTGTAGACTGTATTAAAATTAGAAAAACAGGAAAAAGAACCAAGGAAGAGAGTTTAAATACATTATGAAAACCAGATAAGGAGAAATTTCAAGAATGAGAATGTGGTAACTGGTAGCAAGATTATTCTGAGAGGAGTATGCCCGAGATTTTAGATTCCATGATAAAATATTCTTTTAAGATAATTGTTTCAATAAAGTGTTAGAAGTGGAGTACAGATTGTGAAGGATTAAGAAGCTAGTGGATGTTGAGGAAGAGGAGGCAACACTGCAGATCATTTTGGAAAGCACAAGGGTGGAGGGAAAGAGGTGTACTGGGTGAGGTTTGAAGACATCACTGGATTCAGGGAAAGGGCTTTTTGCCTAAAAGAAGTAAGTGTACTTACAGAATAAGAGGAAGGTTCCAGTAGAAAAAAAATGATCAAACAAGGTTGTAAGAAAGGGCATAACTGAAGACAGAGGATCCAAGAGAAGGAAGGGCCAATTTTAGGTGTGCTCTGATAGAAGTATCTAAAGCAAGAAAATGTTTTCATGACCAAAAGGTTTGGATATTTAGACAACAAATGCTTTGCCATGTTATTCACTAAGTTTAGCATTTAGCTAACAGTTGCCCCCACCTTGACTAGCCTCAAAATATATCTTAAATACAAGATTAAAGGGATTCATATTTTCATAATCCAGCCATTTTCTAGTGCATATTTTATGCCAGTGTCTGTAATTAATATCTGAATGCCTTGATGAACATATGGGAATTGTTTTAATTCAGTCCTTTGTAATCATCCAGTCCATTTTCTTCTTATAATTATGGGGGGCAGGATTAACTGGAAAATCCTCTCTTTCTATCAGGATTAAACTGAAGTAAACACAAACACAAATACTACAGGATTAACTAAGAAGCAGCTATTTTCAGCAAATCTGGTGACTTTTGTAATGCAAGCCAAGCTCAGGAATGAGACATATGTTTATAGAACAGTGATGGTGAATGCATTGTGTCAGATGGGATGAGGGAAAAGCCATCCTGATAGGCAGAATATTCTTGCTTCAAAATAAAGTAAGAAAAATGGATGTTTACTTATGCTTCTTCCTTAGGAGAACCAGCCTCAAACTCTGGTAGGGAGACTAAAAGGGAGTGAAGCTCAGGGGATAGGTGGCAGACCTCTCCTCCACCACATCCTATCAGGTCTGAGCTTCAGTTACTTCCCAGCAGAGCTTCAGGAGCTCCAATTTGTATGACTAGGGAAGGGCCTGAGGGAAAGGATTTCCCCCTCCAGTGACAAGGGGTGTCTGATGTGGTTGTTGGAGGCTGGGAGCATCCACTGCGGACCCCTACTTTCCAAGTCCTGATTACCAAAGAGCCTGGCCAAGTTTCCCTCTCTAACACACATGCATACACACACACACACACACACACACACACACACACACACACACACAGATTTACCCTAAGGAATTGGCTCACATGATTGTGGGAGCTGGCAAGTCTGAGATTTGTAGGCAGGCTGGAAACTCAGAGCGGAGTAGATGGGGTAGTCTGAGGCAGAATCCTTCCTCTCTGTGGAACCTGCAGCTCTTTGCTTTTAAGGGCTCCAACTGGTTGGATGAGGCCTACACACATTATCAAGGGTAATCTCATTTACTTAAAGTCAACTGATTATAGATTCTAATCGCAGTCAGAAAATATCATAGCAACATTTAGGCAGGTGTTGAACCAAACAACTGAGCACCATAAACTATCCAGGTTGACATAAAATTAATCTTTATACCCTCTGATTGATCTTTCAACTGCTAGCTTGACCCTATACACTCTATTTTCAATCCCAAAGCCCAAATTATCTTTTCGTTTTATGTATCAGATCATATCTTCTGCTGAAATCCCGCCGACAACCCCATTTCACTCAGCATAAAGCCAAAGGCCTTCACTGGCTGACGTGGCTCTGCCCCAGCTGGCTCTCCACTAGTTTTCTAAGCTCTTCTCTACAGTTCCCTCAGTTGCTCACTACGTTCTTGTCAAAGGATCCCTTTGCTATTCTTTTGGCTTCCTCTATCAAGTTTTTGTCCCAATATAGACTTCTTAGTTAAGAACTACCCTGACCACCCTATTTAATATTGTAGCACATAATCCTTGGCCCTGAACCTTGCATTAGCAGTTCCTCTTACCCTGCTCTAATTATTTTTCCCTATCATTTAATGTTGTCTCTCGCACTAGAGAGTAAACTTCTTTGGGGAAGACATTTTTGTCTGTTTTGTTATTTATGTGTATCTAGCATCTCAAGAAGCACATAGTAAATGCTTGATAAATATTTCTTGAATAAATGAATGGAGTTGGACTAACCTCTGTGCTTCAGTTACCTCATCTAGAGACATGGAATAGTGGTACCTATTTCAAGGGATTGCTGTAAGAATTAAATGAGTTAACCCATATAAGGTACTTAGAACAGTGTCTGGTGTGTGGCAAATGTTAAAAAAAAAAAGTTGTAGTTACTACATATGTTGGAGTTGATTATAGAATCAGCTTCTTTAAAAAAATAGTTTCTGGTTGTTTTTTATGTTCCATATGAAATATATTATTTAACCTTCATCTCAATTTTTTGAGGCAAACTATTTAATGGATGTGGAAACTGAGGCCCAGAGATGTTCAGTAACTTAACTTCAGCCATAGAGTTAGTGTTGGGTGAGAACTGTTCCCAAGTCCACCAGACTTTAAAGCTTAGTCTTGTGGCAAGCCTTTGACTTCTCTTCTTCTCCTCCAGACCTATGTACATGAATACCACTCCCCCCAAGAAGCTTTTTAATACCATGAGACTCTTACAGACATTTCCATTTACTAGAGCCATCTCAGGTTTTAAAATAATTGTTGGGACTTCAAATCTGTGGCAAGATCACACTCCTTATGCTCCCCATCCTCTTCTACCTGACTGTGAAATATTGGATGTATTTGGGGCTCTGTCCTAAAACCCCTCCACTTTACACTCTAGTCTACTCTCCAGACCCACTAATCCATTTTCATGATTTCATGTATCCATGGCTAACAGATCCTGCCTTTATGTGTCTAGCGTAGACCTCTTTTCTGAAGTCTATACAGGCATACACCCAACTACCCGCCTGCATCCTCAACATAACCACTGAATATATCCCATTGATCCTCATAGGGGGTAAGCCCAAACTGAATTTATGATTTCCCCTCCAAGTCCACTCCTCCAGAATTCTGTTTTTTTATACTGACATACCTCAGAATATTGTGAGTTCTGTTCCAGATCACTGCAGTAAAGTGAATATTGCAAGAAAGCGAGTCACACAAATTTCTTGTTTTTTTAGTGCATATAAAAGTTATGTTTACACTATTCGGTAGTCTAGTAAGTGTGCAATGCCATTATATTTAAAAAAAACAATGTATATACCTTAATTAAAATGTGACACAGAAGAGTGACATCATCAATATGGCAATGTAAACAGCTGCTGAAAACTCCTCTCCAGAGATTCAGTGAAAACAAGGACAATTATGAATTGTTTGAAACTCTGGAGGAGGATATAGACTGGAGAAGGACCCTGCAAATGCTGAATTGAAGAAAGAGAAGAAATATCAGGTAGGAATCTTCCACCCCAGACCAGCCAGTCCTTTCCCCTCCCCCTCACTCGGTCTCCATGTGGGAAAGACACAGAATCAGCAGACAGGACTCCTCCCACCAGGGATGCAGATTTTAAAATCTCTCATGGCAGTGAGACATATCCCTACTGTTTGAATACTTGGGGGACAGTGGAGGACATTTCAAGGCCCAGGTCACTGAGGGACAAAGAGACTGAGAAAACATTGGCAGAGACTATGTTTCCAGCCCTGGGTCTGAAAGCCCTTCCCCCATCCTTGAAGAAAGCAGCAGCCAGTGGCCATTTCCTTGTCTTTGGGACAGCTGGAGTACTGGGTAAGCTGAGAGGTACTGTGCAACAGGTGTAGCTCCACATCGAGCCAGATTTTGGCCAGCAGACCGAGGGCATAGGAATCCCAGTTTCAGCTCACGTGTGTAGATGCAACCTGTGCTCAGAGGCAAAGCAGCTTCTGAGGGTGGTTAAGTTGCCAAACAGTGCCATCTGCTGGATGTTACAGAAAGTACAAGGGAATAAAACACTTAAAAAGATGCTCCAGACCTTTTATTAGGACCACAGGAGCTGGTTCTCATGCCCTGCACATAAAACCAGCCCTGTTTTGGCTGAGAAGTGCAAACAACCCAACTGTTAAAGCAGGGCTCTAAAACAAACCCAGGTCTTGCTGGATGGCAGAAAACAGAGAGCCACTGGAAGCCAGTGGGTCTATAGTACCACACGCAGTGACTTGCTGGGGTGCCCAGTGCCTACCTCCCATCCCTGGGGCAGGCCATGGTGGATGTCTGATTTGGGGGGAAGACTGAGGGGCAGAGCCAATCTGACAACTGGCCAGTGAGAGAAACAAAGAAAATATAAAAATCAAAGATAATCAACAAGAAAAACCTAGAAAAAGAGAGAAAACAACCTCCAGAATAAACTAATAAAGGGAATCAGATTCCTAGACAGCAAAAAATCATGAGCCACACCAGGAAGCATGAAGATATGAACCAGTCAAAGGAACAAACTAACACCTCAACTGAGATTCAAGAGTTGAAACAACTAATTAAAGATATTCAAACAAATCTTCTAAATCAAATCAACAAGTTGAAGGAAAATGTGACAAAAGAGATGAAGGATAAAAAGAAGACACTGGGTGACCATAGGGAAGAATTTGTAAGCTTGAAAAAAAAAAAAAAAAACAAATGGCAGAACTTATGGGAATGATAGGCACAGTAGAAGAGATGAAAATTACAATGGCGATCTAGAACAGCAGACTTGGAGAAAAAGAAGAAAGGATTACTGAACTAGAAGGCAGGACATCTGAAATCCTATACACAAAAGAACAGATAGGGAAAACAATATGAAGCATATGAATATACATGTTATAGGTGTCCCAGAAGGTGAAGAGAAGGGAAAGGGGCAGAAATAAGAGAGGAAATAATCAATGAAAACTTCCCAGGTCCAAGAAGCTCAGTGTACCCCAAACAGAATTGATCCAAATAGACCAACTCCAAGACACATACTAATTAGATTGTCAAATGTCAAAGACAAAGAGAGAATTCTGAAAGCTGCATGAGAAAAGCAATCCATCACATACAAGGGAAGCTCAATAAGACTAAGTACGGATTTCTCAGTAGAAACCACAGAGGTGAGAAGGCAGTGGTATGATATATTCAAGATTCTAAAAGAGAAAAACTGCCAACCAAGAATCCTATATCTTGCAAAACTGTCCTTCAGAAATGACAGAGAGTTTAAAATATTTGCAGATTAACAGACACTGAGAGGTTCATGGACAGGAGACCTCCTCTACAAGGAATACTAAAGGGAGTGCAACAGACAGATAGGAAAAGACAGAAGAGAGAGCTTTGGAGAAGAGTGTAGAAATGAAGATACCAGGACATAGAAAGAGGGGAATATTGGGCATTTGATGCTGAAGGAGTACAGAATGTTTGATGGGATTGATTGTATATATCCAGAAATGGATAGCACAATAGTGGGTGAAGGTAGCACAATATTGTATGTATGCTGAACAAAGATGACTGTGAGAATGGTTGAAAGATGAAGATTAGAGGCATGTATGACCCCAGAAGGAAAGATGGAAGATAAAGACTGGGATGGTAAAACTTAGTGAAACCTAGAGTGGTAAGTGATCATGATTAAATGTACAAATATAGAATGTTTTTACCTGAGGGAGAACAAATGTTTATCAACTTTGCAAGGTGTTGAAAATGGGATGGTATTGGAGAAAAATACAATCAATGCAAGTTAGAGTCTATAGTTAACAGTAACATGTAATATGCTTCCATTAATTGCAGCAAAGGCTATATACCAAAGAGGGGGGTATAAGGGAGGGGTATGGGATTCTTGGCTTTGGTGGTGTGGTCTGATCTTTTTATTGTATTTTATTTATTTTAATTTTATTTTTAATTTTATTTTTAGTCATTTTTTTCTTTTTCAGTTTTCATTTTTCTTTTTTTTTCTCTTGCCTCTTCCTCTTTCTTTGTTGAAGAAATGGAAATATCCTCATATAGATAGTGGTGGTGAATGCATAACTATGTGATTATACAGGGAATCATTGATGGTTTATTTAGGAGGGAATGTATGGTGTATGAATAAAGCTGCCTAAAAAATAAATAGAGGGATACAAGTGCTGGAGAAAATGTGGAGAGAGGGATATACCTAATCACTGTTGCTGGGGAAGTAAAGCCCATCTGGAGGGCAGTCTCATGGTTCCACAGGAAGCTAAGCATGGGGTTGCCATAATGGTCCTGCAACTCAGTTATTGGGTCTATACTTGTAAAACTTGAAAAGAGGACATGAAGGTACATTTGCACAGTGTTGTTTATGGTGGCAATATTCATGATTTGCTGTGGACGGAGGTGGCCAAAAGGTATATCAGCTAATGAATGTAATGGCATACCGTGGTGTATACATACATTGGAATACTGAGCTGCTACATGAAGGAATGAAGTTGTGAGGTATGCAACTAGGTGACTGGATATTGAGGACAGTATGTTGAGTGAAATAAACCAGAAATGAAAAGAACTAACATTATGATGCCTCACTAATATGGACTAACTATAACCTGCAAACCCTGAAAATTGAATCTGAGGTCATAGGCTATCATGGGAAGGCTAATTGTAAAGGTTCCTAGAGTGTAAGCTCTTCCAGCAGCTACATCTATTCCTGAGTTGTAATGGCTAGTTCTAAATTCTGAGATACTGAGCTCTTTGTGTATTACCTGGTCAGTTCCTACAACTTTGGGTATCTTTGTGACACCTGAGACTCAGATCCAGAGTCTGGCAGCTATGAATGTCAGCATTACCCTATACAGCAAATGTTAAAGAGTCTGAAAAAGAGATCAGACTTCAATCAGAGATATGAATGAAATGGACTTTATTAGGACTAAGGTAAATCAGACTAAAGGGTAAAGGATGATATTGATGGTGTTTTAAAACTTCAATTTCTGTGTGAGACCAAAGGAAGAGATATTTATTAGGTGCAAAATCCATATTTTTTTGTAGCACACTATATAATTTAACTTGTATGGTCAGTTTATTCAAACACCATAATTACATGGAACTTTGAATAGGGAGTGAAATCTGGTTGGTTTGTACAGATCAGCATGAATCCCTGATACATCCCAGAGTAATTTGGGCAGAGAATAAAAATGGATTTGTGAGGCCCCCTTGAAGGACTGGGGATAAATGTGGAACTATTGAACTTCCCCACCTGGGGAATTACTGATATTCTCACAAGCACTGGGGACTACAAATTTAGAAGGCTGAGCCCTCAATCTTGGGACTTGCCCTTATGGTACTTGTTGCTGCAAAGGAGAGGCTAAGCCTACTTATAATTATGCCTAACAGTCACCCCCAGAGAACTCTTCTGTTGCTCCGATGTGGCCTCTCTCTCTGAACCAGCTCAGCTGGAGGACTTGCTGCCCCCACCCCCACCCCCCAGGTGGGACATGACTCCCAGGGGTGTAAATCTCCCTGGCAATGTAGGGCATGATGCCTGGGGATTAGCCTGGACCTGTCATCATGGGATTGAGAAAGCCATCTTGACCAAAAGGGGGAAGAGAAATGAAACAAAATAAAGTTTCAGTGGCTGAGAGATTTCAAATGGAGTCGAGAGGTCATTCTGAAGGCTATTCTTATGTGCTATACAGAGATCCCTGTTTAGTTTTTAGTGTATTTGAATAGCTAGAAGGAAATACCTGAAACTGTTGAACTGCAACCCAGTAGCCTCAATTCTTGAAGATGATTGTATAACTATATAGCTTACACTGTGTTACCATGTGATTGTGAAAACCTTGTGGCTCCCACTCCCTTTATACGTGTATGGACAGATGAGTAGAAAAATAAGGACAAAAAGTAAACAAATAATAGGAAGGGATGGGGGGTATGGGATATTTTGGGTGGAATTGAGGATGGCTTTGTCAGAGCCCTGGAGAGATTTAAAGAGCAATCTAGTTGAGCAGCATGTTAACTGTTCTCCCACACCCAACTCTACCATAAGTCTATCTAGTTCTCCCATTAGCTAGACTAATTCGCTTGTACAGGAAATTTTAATAAGCCATAATTCTTATCTCCAGGAAATTAGATACATGCTGATGAGATTTTAATCATTTACATAGTATGATGTCTGCAGCTACCATTTTATGCATTGAAATTTCTGAGAAATATCTTTGTGATGGTTAGGTTCATGTGTCAACTTGGCCAGGTGATGGTACTCAGGTGTCTGGACAAGCAAGCACTGGCCTGTTACTGCAAGGACATTTGTGACCAGTTAATAAACCAGAAGGCTGGTTTATTAAATCATCAGTCAATTGATTGCAACTGTGGCTGATTAATTAACAAAGGGCATGTCTTCCACAATGAGAGAATGCAATCAGCTGGATTTAATCCAATCAGTGAAGACTTTTAAGCCAGACAGAGGACCTTCACTGACCAGTGAAGTGTTTACTGAGGAGTTCATCGAAGTTGCAATTTCGTTGCCTGAGGATTTCATCAAACACATTCATTGGAGTTGCCAGTTTGCTGCCTGAGGAGTTCATTGAATATCTTCATTGGAGTTGTCAGTCTGCTACCTGCCCTATGGAATTTGGACTCGTGCATCCCCACAGTTGCATGAGACACTTATAAATCTTATATTTATAGATATCTCTTGTTGATTCTGTTTCCTTAGAGAGCCCTAACTAATAGAATCTTTATCTGAATTTTTTCATAAATGTCAGATTCAGATTAATAGAATGTAAACTCTACAAGGGCAGGGACTTTGTTGTTTGTTTGTGTGGGTGTGGGTGTTCCACTGCTGTACCCAGAGTGTAGGGCAGTGCCTGGCACATGGGAGGCACTCAATAAATATTTATGGAACAAATGACTACAAACTTTTTAGGTGGTATGGTGTTTGCACCCACTACTCTTCTTTTATCTATGTGATGAATTACACTGATTTTTAAATATTAACTAAGCTTGCATTCCTGGGACAAATCCCCCTGGCAGTTGAGCTAACACATTTGCCTAACTAACTCACATGATCAAGCTTTACTAATACTTGCAGGGATACAAGCAATCAAGAGGCACAAGCAAAACAGGGAAAGGTCTGTGAAAATTCATGTCACTCCCCAGGTACTTCCTTCCCTCACTGGACTCTCTGGACCAGAATAATACCTGAGGACCTGAAGTGAAGTCTGTGTGTCCTCTTACCCACTGGAGAGTCTTTAAGTTATGGAGCATCTCCATTTTATACCTCTGATATTGGGATAACCAACCATGCCTCAATTATTACTAGGTTATACATAGGTTTATTTATGATAAGCAATCCTAAATCTGGGGTATTTTGTAGAGAGTATTGTGTAGCTAAGGACTTTACTCCTAACAAATATCATTAGTCTATTTACCAGTTGTTCCAATTATTGGCATGTTTACAAGGAGATTGGGCATGATCACTTGCCTGATTTTCCTAGGAGTTAAGACCCTATCACCCAGAGATAGATAACAGTCCAGTTGCATTAACTCCTTCCTTCTTGCTTATGATGTGTACATACATGCACACACAGGTGGCTTCAAGTAGCTAACATTTTGTTAAATAATTTTATGTCTATGTTCATGGTCTGAATTTTTTCCTTTTAGCATCATTGCATCAAGTCAATACTGGCCTCAAAAAATGAGTTGGGATGTGTTTCCTCCTTTTCTATATTCTGAATGAGTTCATGTAGCACCTGTGTTACATCTTTCTTAAATGTTCATTAGTTTACCAGCAAAGCCATCTGGGTATGGTATTTTCTTTGTGGGAAGGCTTTAAATTACAAACTCCATTTCATTAATTGATATAAGGTTGTTCAGGTTTTCTATTTCTTCTTGACTCATTTTTGTTAATTTGTATCTTTCAAGGAATTTGTCCATTTTATCTAAGTTGTCAAATGTATTGCATTAAACTTGTACAGAATACTCTCTTATTGTCTGTGGACTCTATAGTGGTGTTCCTTCTTTCATTCCTGGTATTAGTAAATGGTATCTCTTTTTTTTTTCTTTTTCTTCAGGATGGCTAGAGGAATACCAATATTATTGATATCCAAAAGAACTGACTTCTGGTTTCATTATTTTTCCCTGTCCATTTTCTATTTCTTTGATATGCCATTCTTATCTTTATTTTCTTCCTTCTTAATTTAAGTTTAATTTGCTCTTCTTCTTTTGGTTTCTTAAGGTGGAAGCTTACTGCCTTGATTTTAGATTTGCCTTCTTTTCTAATAATAAGCATTTTAAACCATAAATTTCTATGTAAGAACGGTTTTAGCTATGTTCAGTGTTAAACCTAGCTCTCTGTTAAAAAAAAAAAAAAGCCCTGGATTTTAGCATTTGCCAGTATCTGTGTTGGAAATATTTTCATCATGGCTAATTTCAAATTTCTGTCCCTGAATGAAGAATTGGGAAGAGATGCAGTCCAAGTGGCTCTCATGAGCCAGAAGGAACCAGCTCTAATACATAATTGGCTGCACTCCACACATTTTGATTATGTTTTGTTTTAATTTTCATTCAGTTCAAAATGTTTCTAATTTATCTTGTTATTTCTTCTTTCACTCATGAGTTATTTACAAGTATGCTGCTTACTTTCCAAATATTTGGTTATTCTTGTTACCTAGTTACCTTTCTATTATTTATTTCTAATCTAATCTGTTTTTCTTAGAAAACATGTTCATTATTTTTCAGTCCTTTAAGATTACTAATACTTATTTATGGAGACTTTGCGTATGGCCTAGCATATAATGCAAGTAAATATTTTTTGTGTTCCTGAGAAGAGTGTGTATTCTTCGTTGGGTGAAGTGCTCTGTAATTGTCAATTGGATCTAGTTGGTGAGTGTTGTTCAAGTCTCCTGTCTATTTAGTAATATTCTATTTCAGAGGTCAGAAAATAATTTTTGTATGGCCTGTAAGCTAAGAATTGTATTTACATTTTTGAAGGGTTGCTTTAAAAATACACAAAAAGAGACTGAACATGATTTAGAAAGCCTAAAATATTTTCTATTTGGTCCTTTACAGAAAGTTTGCAACCCCTGTTTAATATCTTAATCAATTACTAAGAGAAGAATGTGAAATTCTCAACTATAACTATGTACTTGGCTATTTCTCTTTTCAGTTATTTGCTGTTTCTTCATCAATTCAGGGGCAAACTCATTATGCTATGTATTCCTACTGAATTAATGCTTTATCATTAACTTATCCTTTTTTAACCCTGAAAATATTCCTTTCATGAAAATTACTTTGTCTGATATTAATATATCCACTATGGTTATGGTGATACCTTTTTTCATTCTTTAATTTTTATCCTATATTTTTCTTTATATTTAAAGTGGTTTTCTTACAGACAGCATATAGTAGGGTCCTGCTTTTTTATCCTAAGAATGTCTGCCTTTTAATTAGGGTGTTTAGATCATTCATTTATATTTAATAAAATTTTCAATATAATTGGGTTTACGGCTATAATTAATTTTCTATTTGTCCCATATTTTCTTTGTTCCTTATTTACTCTTTTTCTGTCTTCTTTTGGGTTAAAAAAGCATTACATTTTGCTTCATTATTGTCTCATCAAGCTGCACCTCTTTGTTTTTCTAGTGTTGCTCTAGGATTTAAAATATGCCTCTTTATCTTATCATATATTACCTCCAATTTATAACAATAAGTATTTAATATAAGAATATTACAATAGTACACTTCAATTTCACCCTCATCATTTATGCTATTGTCATACATTATACTTCTATATATGTTATGAAGTTAACAATATATTGTTATGATTTTTGTTTTAAGCAATTATCTTTTAAAGAAAATTGAAATAAAAATTTATTTTATACATTTCCACATATTCACCATTTCCAGATATCTTCATTACTTTGCTTGGCACAAGTTTCTATTTTGTATAACTTCCTTCCTCCTGAAGAACTTGCTTTAACATTTCTGTAGTGCAGATCTGTTGGCCATACATTTTCTCAGCTTTTGTTTGTTTTATAATGTCTTCATATTTTCCTTGATATTTTAAGACTATCTTCAGTGGATATAGAATTCCATGTTGTCATTTTTTATCTTTTAATGCTTAAAAATAAAGTACATTGTTTTCTTACATGATTACTAATCTTCTGTCATTCTTTGTTCTTCTCTTCCCAATGTTCATTTTTTTCCATGACTGTTTTAAGGACTTCACCTTGATCACTGGTTTTTAGCCATTGGTTAAGACATACATTATTGTTGTTTTATTTGCTTTTATCTTGCTCAGGGTTCACTAAGTTTCTTGGATTGTGGGTTGATATTTTTCATCAAATTTTGTCTATTTTGTCAAGTTGTTTTGCTTCTTTTTAATAATCTTTTTGTATCCTCATTTTGGCACTCTGATTTCACTTACTAAATTCCTTATATTATCCCAAAGGCCACTAATGCTTTGTTCATTTTTCCTTTTCTTAGTTTTTTTTTTTTTTCAGTTTTTTCTCCCTTTGTTTCAGTTTGGGTAATTTTTACTACTAAATCTTCTCACTAACTGGCTTTGATTTTTCTACAAAATCAAGTCCACTTTTAATCTTAATCAGTAAATTTTCATTTCAGATATTATATATTTTATTTCTAGACATTTCTATTTTATCTTCCATTTTTTCTCATCATTGTGGTCACATTTTCCTTTAAAACTTCTAAAATTTTATTTTGAAATATGTTTTCATTTCCTGGCTGCTAAACCAAATACTGTGCCATGGGTTGGCTTACACAATGGGAATTGATTGGCTCATAGTTTGGAGGCTAGGAGAAGTCCAAAATCATGGCACTGTCAAAGTGATGCTTTCTCTGAGAAGACTGTAGCAGTCCAGGGCTGGCTGCTAGCAATCCTTGGTCTTGGCTTTTCTGTCACATGGTAATGCACGTGGTGACCTCTACTGGCTTCTCCCTTCCATTGACTTTCAGCTCCTGGCTGCTCCCTGTGGCTTTTTCTCTCTGCTTAAAGGCCTTCAGTTGTAGCATTAAGACCCAACCTGATTCAGCTGGGCCACATCTTCACTGAGGTAACCTCATCAAAACGTCCTATTAACAAGGGTTCATACCCATAGGAATGGATTAAGTTTAAGAACATGTTTTTCTGGGGTACATAGCTCCAATCCACCAAAAACTACTTTCAAACCTAAAGGACAGTTACAACAATAATACATACCCCATATAGAGAACTCCGTCATACCCCTATCCCCCTATATTAACATCTTGAGGCATTTGCTGCATCAGTCTATCTATCTGTCTATATGTCTATTTACCAATCCATCTTCTGAACATTTAAGTGTAACTGTTTCTGGAACAGTTAGTATTGGTATGCACATTTACTAACAACAAGATATTTGCTTATGTAACCATCTTAAATATAGCATATTTAAATAACTGATTTAAATGCCCTGTCTGCTAATTTAATCATCTTTTGTTTCTGGCCTGTTTCTATTGACTGATTTTTCTCCTTATTATGGGTCACATTTTCCTGCTTCTTTACATGGTGAGTATTTTTTTAGTTTGAATGCTGTACATTGTAAATTTTACATTGTTGAAAGCTGGATTTTGTTACCCTGCTTTGAACCATGTTGCTCTCTTTTGGCAGATGGTAAAGTTATTTGTGGATCAGGTTTCTCTTCTTAAGGCTTAATTTTAAACTGGCAGGAGAGGCCTTATGTATTGTATGGGAATGAACTGATTTCTCCTAAAAGACATAATCAAACCATAACTCTCAGTTCTGCTAATGTAAACTTATTTGAAAGTTGGGTCTTTGAAGATATTATTTGTTAGGATGAGGCCAGACTGGATAAGGCCCTAATCCAATATGACATGTCCTTGTAAGAGGAATTTGGATGTAGATGCAGAGACAGATGGAAAAATAACATGTGACAACTGAGGCAGAGAACACATGGATTCCTGAAAGCCACTCACTGCCAAGAGCTAGGAGAGAGTCATGGAACAGATTCTTTCCTACAGACTTTGGAGGAGAATGGACCTGCTGAGCCTGATCTCAGACTTCCAGCCTCCAGTATCGTAAGACAACAAATTTCTGTTGTTTACAGCCATCCAGTTTGTGGGACTTGGTTATGGCAACCCTAGCAAACTAAGTATCCTTTGATCTAGAGCTAATTTAACTATGCTACTAAGGTGCTAGATTACTGGGATCTCTACTGAATTCCAATTTCCCAGGTTCAGGAGGACTCTCCATCTGGCTGGTCATAACTAAAATGTCTCTCTGCCCTAGTTAAATTCTGAGTATTCTTCTGGTTAGAGGTATCCAGTTGTTCTCTGCCCAGGCTAGCAGCATTTCTCCCTGTAGGTGCATGGCTAAGGATTCAGCAAGGGACTCAAGAATACCCTTATGCAGATTGATGGAGCTTTTTTCTCTGAGTAGCTTCCTCATCTCCTGAATACTGTCCTATAGATCTCATCCTCTGTAGCCTACCAGAACTGATATTTTCATGTCCTCAACACCACAAGCCAGCCATCCTCTGGGTTCCCCTTCTCTGCACTGCAGCAGATAGTGCTTCCAGGCAGAAAGTTTAGGTGAGCATAGGGCTTACTTGGCTTGTTCCCCTTCTCTTAGAGATTCTCATAAATCTTTCACTGCCCGTGGTCCAATGTCCAGAAACATTTGTTTCATATATTTTGTCCAATTTTATAATCGCTTATATTTATTTACAGTAGGAGAAGTCCAGCCCAGTTATTCCATTAATATCCAAAAGCAGAAGTTGACCCCTTTCCAAATTTTGATCACCATATAGTATCTGCATTGTTGAAGCACAATGCTTTAAATTTTATACCTCCCTTAGAACTGTTATTTAAGCTCAGTTCTATAGGTAACTATATATTTAATGTTCATCACCAATCTTTATGTTGATATCCTTCTTATCATTTTGATTAATTGAGGCTTTTTTATCATTAGAAGTCTCAGAAAGGTCTCAGTTTAACATTTCCTGAGATCTTGCATATGTATTACAGTTTTGGACCTTTTGTTCTTGAGGGTAATTTGGCTGGATATAAAATCCTTGGTTTATATTTTTTGCCTAGAATATTTTCAATGTGCTATACCACTGTCCCCTAGAATAATGTTTTGCTATTGAAAAGTCTAACGACATATTCTTTTCCTTATGGTCATTTTGCTTGCATGGAAAATGGGTTTTCTTTATTTCTTTATTTCTCTTTTTTTCTTTCTTCCTTTCTCTCCCACCCCACCTCTCTCTTTCTTTCTTTCTTTCTTTCTTTCTTTCTTTCTTTCTTTCTTTCTTTTCTTTGTTTCTTTCTTTCTTTCTCTTTTTCTTTCTCTCCCTCTCCCTCTCCCTCTCTCTCTCTCTTTCTTTTTAAATTTCAAGTCCAATAATTTTACTAGAATAGTTCTTGGTATTGGCCATTCTGGTTCAGTTTTCCCAAGTGCAGTGTACCTTTTCCGTGTTTGTTTCAAATCATCTTTTATTTCAGGAAATTTCTCTGAATTACAATTTCTAAAGTTTATCCTATTCCATTGAAGTGGTTTTCTTTTCCTGGGACTCCTATGATATATATTTTAGAACATCTTTATTTTACGTAACTATCACTCTCCTTTCCAATCATTTTCTATTTTTAAAAATTTCTTTTTTATGTTTTGAATTTTATTCCTTTTCCTCTTCTATTTCTCATAAGGCATTATTTGTGGCATTTATTTGCTTATGTTCCTTCCAAAAAATCTTCATTTGTGAAATGATTAATTCCTTTATTTCTAAATATTTCCTGAGTTGTCACCTTCCTTTTTGAATCTTCCTTTCCTGCAATCATTTCATTTCTTGGTTTTAACATTTTAATTTATAATGGGAATTTATAGATTCTACCATTAAATTTTTTTTTGCCTCAGTATGAAATACTAGATCACAGTTTTTATCAATTGTTTGGACATGTTTTTCTGACATGCTATTGTTATCTGTAAGGAGGTCTCTGCTTGTGGTTCTTTTTAATTTTTATAATATGTGTTTTATGTTATTGAACTATGATCCTTTTTTGTTACTCAGGAAATGAGTTTCCTTCTCCTTTTAAGAGGGAGAGATGGGCTAAGATATCTTTTCTAGCTTCCTGACTTTAAACTTCATTTTTTTCTCTCAGAATAACCAAAAAATGTACCCTCATATTCTGCCTCCTTTGTCCCCTTCCCCATTTTATCTGAACCTTCTCTTTTTTTCACCCTTATTGCCCTTGTCCTGCTCACTTTGAATTCTATTCTCAATAGTTTCTCTTTAGTATGGTATTTTGTGTTAGAAGGAGCGTAAATTTGTTAGTTATAGTAGTTCATGGGACACAAAACACTTCAGTCCTACAGAATTCATGAACATGAACTTGCACTCCCCTTATCTGTTCATTGGAACCTACAAAACCTTCTACTCTCAGCAGCTATCCCCAGATTTCTGAGTGTGACTTACAGAATTTGTTGTCATTTTGGGATTTCTTTTGTGTTCAGAGCTATCAAAAGCCCCATTGCCTTCTCTTTTCTTTTTTCTACATAATATGATACCATGTGGAGCTCTTAGCTTTTAATATTTTGTTCCTATACATTTTCGGGTTTTGAAGTTCCTGGGGTTACTTTGTCATTTAGTTTTGTTGTAGAGGTTCTCTGTGGGTTTTTAGTTTTAGTATCCTTGCTTATACTTATTTCTCTTTCATGGTCTATCCTCTTTTTCCCAACCTCATAATGTTGGAGCCCTTGGTCCTTTTCTCTTTTTAAAGTCACTTACTTGGTGTTCTCATCCAGTCTCATGACTTTAAGTATTATCTATATATTGATGACTCTCAAATTTAAATCTCCTGTCTATATCTCTTTTCAAATTCTAGACTTGTATGTTCAACTGCCTAGTTAACACATCTTCTTTTGAATGTCTAACCTGAATCTCTTGAGTCTTGAACTTAACATGCCCCCAACTAGACACTTGCTAGCCCCTCCCACCCAAGCCTGCTCCACCTGCAGCCTTTCCCATCACAGTTTATGGCAACTCGTTTATACTATTAGCTCAGGCCCAACCCTTTGAGAACATAATTGATTCCTTGAGAAAATCCTATTGACCTGACCCTCAAAAGAAATCTAGAATTCAGCCCCTTCTCAACTATCCATTCCTAAAATCCTGTTTAAGCCAATGTCATTGCTCCTGTTCATTACCAGAATAACCTCCTAATGGTTGTCCAGCTTCCACCATTGCTCCCCTGCACAACAGACAGAGTAACCCTTTAAAATATCCTTTAAAAGTGAGATCATAATTCTCTCTTCAAAATAGAGGAAAACCACAGGCCTCCATGGTCTACGAAGCTCTGTATAACTCTTCTCCTATTACTTCTCTGACTTCAACTCATGCTTCTCTCTTCCTTGCTCACTCTGTTCCTCCAACATGCCAAGCAGTCTTCACCCTTGTATACTGTTGCTCTGCCTGGAATGCTTTTTGCCTGGAAATATGTTTGGCTAACTACCTCACCTCTTTCAAGTATTTGCTCAAATGTCACTTCAAAAACAAGCCTTTCTGACACTTAATCCCTGTCTCCTTAAACTGATCCATATACAGTTTATATATTAATTATATATATTGTTTATTGCCATTTTCTCCCCTGCTATAATGTAAGCCCCAAGAGGACAAGGATCTTTATGTGTTTTGTTCAGTGATGTAGTCAAAGAACATAGAAGACAGTCTAGCACATCACAGGCACACAATTAATATTTCAGAATAAATGAATGAATGTTCTTTTATTTTGCTCCTGGTTGCTTTCTAATTTCTGGATTTTTTTTTTCTTTCTTTCCCTAAGACTGTCTTTCTTCCTCATCTAATAATCTTTGCACATGATGCCTCACTGCTCCTGATATCTTCTTGCTCTTTATTTTCCCATATTTAGTCCCATACTCATGCTTTCTTTTCAGAGGAAGTCCTTTGTTTGGTGTTAAATTTGATGAACTTATCACTGTGTCTTAATTTCAGAATCCTTAGGGATTTTCTCCCAAGAAACACAGACACATAGCAGAGAAATTAAAGTATACTTTCATTATCAGAAACACACATAAAATTTTAATCTACATTTAATGTTGCTTTGATAAACATCATGCCAAGGAATTTGCTCATGGGTGAACCTTGCTCTCTAAATTAATAATTCATCTCCTCTTTTGTGCTTGCTATCATTTCATAATAAAAAGGCAGATTACTACCTTTCTAGGCATAAGTAGCAGGAACCCTTGTTTTGACATTTATAAGACCTGGGCTTTCCTGCAAGCTCTGCTGCTAATAAACTCTAGGATATTCAGCAAGTCATCAACCTGTCAGTATTCCCGCTCCAATTGTAAAACAAAGGTAGCGTAAAGGGAATGCAACAAACTCTATACCATTCCCTGTATTATATCTGCTACATATTTTCCTTCTTTTACTCCTGACAATCACCTACTGAGGCAGGACTGACTGAAGCCCTGTGGAGGCCTCACACCCAGAAAAGAGGTGGTACTCACCTTTCTACCCACTGCTATCCCACTATGTATAGTTTTTAAAAAAATTCTAATAGTAAAATAAGAGTAATTTAGCTTAATAAAGTTCTCATTTCCACTGTGCTAATTTTAGAGTTTAAAAAAATATATATGCAATATAAATTTTTTCAAAATATTTTTGATGTGTGCCCATGCTTTGTTTGAGCCCTATGCCAAGCTCATTTGCTTGAGAGTTATCCAGAGTGATGTGAAGTGGACATCACTAGATCCATTTCACAGATAAGGAAACTGAGGCTTAAAGGTGAGAAGTAACTTGAGGAGAACCCACCTCGTAAGTGACAGAGCTGGATGAGGATCCAGACCTTCCTGATATCAAAGTTGACAGCTCTGTACTACCCTACACCAACTGGGGATAAAATGAGGGTAAAATATATACCAATTGTTACTGTCTTATTATGTATATTTATGAAAGTCCTCAGGACCTGGATATCTTTTCACTTTCTAATTAGACTTAATGATTGTAAATAAGCAGGCATTACCAACAATATCTACAATATCTATCTACCATATTTCATCAAGTTTAAGATGTGTATTTTTTTCACGTCAACATCTCTGAAATCAAGATGGTTCTTACAATCGTATCTTATATTTATGAAACCTAATAATATTTGTTGGGTGTTTATTATGCATCAGACAATGAAACTTCCAATTTTTTTTTTTTTTTGAATGCCCCATTAACGTTGTATAATTAACTGAAATTTAAAGGTGGAAAAAAGCAGAGAAAGATTAAATAATATGCTCAAGGTCACACATCTAAATACACTGGCAGAAATGAGATTTGAACCTTGGGAGTCTGGCTCCACAGTTTGTGTTCTTAGTTGCTAAAGTATACAGACGGTTATTAAAATGTAGGATCCCACAAAAGAGAGTATACTCGTGGATGGAAAAGAACTGAGCTCATGAAAGTTTAATGAAGGTTGACTGTATTACTTGGGCATAATTTCCTTCCCTTGCTCTCATTTCTTCCTTCCAAATCTTCTAGTAGTGCTTACAGAACCAGGATGTTTGGTCAATTTCCTATGTTAAACCAACAAAGTAGGAAAAGCAAGGGAAGCAGGAATTTAGTCCCGGAAAAGTCTGATTGAGTGTTTTGCTCTCTGAAGACAACTTGGAAATTTACCAGTTAATCTGGGGTTTCTACAAGACTGACTTCTAGAATTCTTTCCCCTCTCATGTTTTTTGTTCCTGAATTCAGTGGAAATTTTGTTTTTTATTTTGTGCTGAAACTAGGAAAGGAGACTGAGTTGAATAAGGAGAGAATTGTTCCAATCATTCAGCTACTCCCTCCAAACTCTGGTGAAACTGAGCATTAAAAAAAAAAAAAAAAAAAAAAAAATCCCAAAGCCTATACAAATGTAGTTCTCATGATAAATCACTTTTTAATCAGTCATAATTTCGCATTAAATGATGAATAAATGCCCTTTGTTTAATGCTTAAGCTGTCAGTGACTAACATCGGGAGGGCAGACTAGTGCCTATCATTAGAGCAGAGAAAAATCAATACCATTTTTAATTAAAGGCAGGCACTGCCAAGCTTCAAGACAAGCAAATCTCCTTGTCAGTTCATCTCCCCTTTAAACTCTTTCAGAAGTTCAGTTCAGAAGTTAAGAGACAGCCAAATGCACATATGCTTTGGGGGTTGTGTGTGGGGGGCGGTGGCGGGCAAACACTGAAGAAGACAGAGAGAAACATTGGGAAATGTCTGCTTTTCTTTCATCCTTAAGGGACAATCTTGAGGTATGATGATATGTAGATTCTGGCTTATGTGATAGAGATGATCTTTTTATTTGAAGACTAAAAGAGAATTGAAGGACAGTGAAACATTACTGCCTCTCATATTTTACTATGGTTTAGAAGCCAGCACATGGCATATTACATTTTACAACTTGGGAATTCTATTTATAACTTTAGAGCAAGAGTCCAGCAGGACAGAACTCACAGTCTTTTGTAACCTAATGATATAAATGACATTCCTTTAAGTGACGTTCCATCACTTTTGCCATATTTCATTTGTTAGAAGCAAGTCACTAGGTCCAGCCCATACTCAAGGGGAGAGAATTACACAAGGGTGTGAACACAGGAGGCTCAATCATTAAGGGTCCTCTTTGAAAGCTCCTACACAGTCACTGATATCAAAAAGATTATAGTCTCTTTGGAGAAAGAATACAGACAAATACGGAGTAATTTGAAAAAAAAGAAAAAGTAATATTTAATTAAATTCCAAAACATGATATAGTCAACAGGTCCTAGGGATAGGCAGGAAGGATTGAAATGACATGGAAAGACTAATTAATGATGACTGATGGCATTTTGGCAAAGGTACAAGAATTTTTCAGAATAACGCAACTCATTTACTTCTGATCATGTCATGAATCTCTAGGCAAAGAACCCTCAGGGGCCTCTCCCTAGTTCAGAATTTTGTAGGCCACGTAGCTATCTTCTAGTTTAAGCTACTTTCCCCTTACAATGAGAACTCCAACTAATGTTTTTATAGTCAGTGCCTCTACCAAATAGTGTCTGCATAGTTCTAAATAATTAAAAAAAATCCATCTCAAACGGGATGAGGATGAAAGAGGATCCAGCAGTTTGTGTAATTTAGAAGTCCAGAGATGAGTTAAACCTCCGGCTCGGTTTGATCATCAGTAAACTGGCTCCATCTTCTGGTTCTCTGAGCTCTGCCCTCCTCACGAGCTGGCTTCATCTTCAGGTGGTTTTCATCCTGGTTCAGGATGGCTGTGGACAGCAACCAGAACTACGTTATGTCCTCATTTGCATCTGGGTTCCTCATGTGTGCTTCACCCCATGTTCAATATATATTTTTTCACATTTGCTACTAATTTATGCCTACATTTCAATGCTTCTGTGAAACCCAACAAAAATTGGTCCTAATTACATGTAAATTAACTCTTTTATATATGGAAGACTCATGGAGTCAATAGTGCTTTTGTTGTTGTTGTTAAACCATTAAAAAAAAAAAGATAGTGACACATTTCAAGGGTACTATCCTGGGATCCCCTGCCCGGACTCAGCAGCTCAGCATCACCTTGCATCTCCACCCACGTTGCAGTGCTCTGCTCCAAATATTTCAAGGTTCCTCTCCCCTGCCTAGGAGGGGGCAGGGTGCCTCCAGTCCAGGTGGGGCACACGTGGGCTGGGATCTCTGCTTCTCCCCGTTGGGCCACTCTCCGACTCTCCACTGCATGGGTCTGCGGATGCTCCCAGGAGCTCTGGGACTCCTGCCAGGCCCAGATTCTCGCTGAGAGTTTCTGTCTGGGATCTTGGGAAACTGGGCCACCAGAATGGTGCCAACACAGTGATGTGGAGTGACTCCCCACTCACACTGTACATAGGAGGAATTAAGGTCTTTGGGCTATCACGGTCCACTAACCAACCTTTCTGTGCTTGAGCCGCTACTATGTTTGACCAAGGTGCTACCTCTGCAGATGGTGGGCTCCCATGTCCTCTACGCTGTGCATGACCCACCCTTGGCACCCAAGGTTGTCACCCACACCCTCTGCAGGCCATCCTGGGTAGCCATTGCTCCACCAGGCCACCCAGCCCTCCCAACAGACTGACGTGGTCTTAAAGAGGGACAGACATTTCTTATGGGAATGGCTCTGCCTTTGTCCTGCCAACTGATAGCTGTGTGTTGAAGCCCGAAGTGCCATAAATATTGGAAGATCACCTTCTAGGAATACAGCAATTACAGCCACAAGTTCAAGAGAAGTCATGGTTGGAAGAACTCTTTATGCTGAAACATTTTGATTGGCAAATATAACATGACCAGGAAATGAAGACTCATTGCTGTTTTCCTGCATACGCTGAGTATGTCTTGCATTGGTGGTCACCAGTGGAGTCCAGTGAGAAACCGCTGAGAGAGTCAGTGGAAGCCAGTGTTCTTGGGGGGCACCCCAGATAATATGGCATCAGGAAGTATAATGTAAAGAATGCTGAAATAAATGATATTAGGGAACTACAGAAGCACAGATCTATATTGTTTCAGTACTAACAGGTTCTTATGAAGAGCAATGAGTAATAACAATAGTATTACTTTTTTCTCATGGTGGAAGATATGAAAATAGCCAGAAATAGAGTATGTTACAATAAAGAACACAAAGAAATGGTTCCTAACTTGAAAAGGAAGAGATAGTAACTAGATACTAAGAAGATTCTCCGTGTGCACTGATAGAACCATAAACATATATACATATATAGTTACAGTTATCTCTTCCACATCATGGTTTAAATATATCACAGGGTCAGCATAAGAATTAAATGGGAATTTTGGGAGGAGTTTTACAGAAGCCGCAGATGACACATGAAGGCCACAAAGGTGAAATATCTTTTAAAGTTTAGTAACTTCATTAATGCAATAAAATGTACATACTGTTATGTATATTACCTGAACAGTATATATTTTTCTGTTTAATAACATAAATGACCACTACTTAATTTTTTTCTCTTAAAATTAGATCTGTAGTAAAAGAACTGCAGTTCTAGTTACTGGTTTTGCGGATGCCGAGCATGTTTACGGCATCTCTCCACGTGACATCTCATGGTGATCTCAAAATGATCTTGCAGTGATCTTTGCATCTCGAATTTCTCATATCTTGCATCATTTAACAACACCATAAACTCAATTAAAATCATGACTCCTTAGGCATAGTGTTCCTGTGGTTCAGAAAATGTTCCCAAGAAACAGAGCAAAGTGATACACTTGAAGGAAAAGTAGAATTGTGAGGTATGCTTTATTCAGGCAAAAATGGCAGCTGCAGTTGGCCGCCATTATGGCATTAATGAGTTGACCATTTTTCTTGATAGAAAAGTAATATCAAGAAAAAAAAAGAAGGAAATACATGAAGCCAACTGTGAAGCATTTGCATAAACCTCCAGTTTCTGCATCTCTCTTGCATAGAAAGTGCAACATTCTTTTGTATGCAGGATTGTTATAAAAAGGCATTCTGGTAGACTCTGGCATCATAAGAGAAAAGGCTAGGTCCTTATATGATTCCCTAACGGAAAAAGAAAGTGAAGAGTCTACCTTTATGGATTTTCAGGCAGCAAAGGCTGGTTTGAAAATTAAAAAAAAAAAAAAATAGTTTAGCCTATGCATTGTAAAAGTAATGGGAGAAGCAGCATCTGCTGATGAAGAGGCAGCTAGGAAGTTTCCTGAACCCTGAAAAAAAAATTTTTACATGGATTTTCCAGATCGCATGGACAAACCATGTCCCTAACCCCCCCTAATGTAGAAGGGATAACCAACCACACACACACACACCACACCACACACACACACACACACACACACGTTTTTCCTACACCCATTATTCTAAATCTTCATCGATAGTCCTATTGCTCATATAGGCTCATGGATTTTTTAAAAATAAGATTGTTCATATAGACCTGGAGCCCTAAAGGTTGGCTTTCCTGGGGTCCTACGTATTCTAGAGATACCTTGCCTATCAGATTTCTAACTCTGGAGTGGCTAGTAAGATGCCATGGAAGTGATTTTTATTGATTTTTTATATATATATACACACATGTGTAATATTATATATATAACTTACCATATATATAAGATCAGAAACATATATTTACGTACTCATGAAACTATTAGTTCTACAAGAAATAAATTCTGAGTCATAGACAATCTATCCTGGTTTATTCATGGACCTACCAAAGAATTCTTAATGGTATAGTGTTGGGTATTTGATTGTCCACAAATTATAGTTCCCCATTGCCTATCAAATCATCAAACTTCTTAGTGACCTCCACAGTCTTCCCGTAACACCAGCTGTAGCTGCCCACACTTACACATAGAACCTCTGCTCTCTTCAAGCCATATTCACTGTTTATGTTATCCCTTACCTATACCTCTGTTTCTGCTATATTTTATCTGAGTTTTCACTTTCCCAGTCTTTCCAAATTCTTATGTTCTTGTGAGGCTCAGCTCAAGTCCATTTTTTTTTCCTTTTTTTTGTGAAATCTTGGTTTAAGAAGTTGTGCTATTCCTGAACAGCCAGCATCGCTCTCCTCTGAACTGCTTATATTTATTGTTTATTGCCATTTATTTAAATACAGCAAATGCTGCAATTCCTGTTTTCCTTTAACTTTTTATCTTATGTTCTATCTTGCCAGCTAGATTATGATCTCCTTGGAAGAACAGGCTGAGAGTATGTTATTCTGTTTACTCTTAGCAACTGCACTAAAGTTGTTTGTCGTGGTACATCTATTGACTGGTAGATGAATGAATAGACTGCATGGAATTCCAGGTAGGCCTTTGTGCCAAGAAGAGATTGGATCAACTACTGTTTTCTTGGTATGGTTGGGGAAGGAGTTGGAATAGCGTTGTATATGTGTGTGAGACAGAGAGAAAGGGGGTCGAGAGAAAGAGATATATGCAGCCAGTGGGATAGTATTATATACCATTTATTAGTTTGGTGAAGAGTGTTTAATAATTAAATCAGACTTACCTCTAGATAAAAATCCCTTAGGGGTTTCTTACAACCTTTTCTTCTGCAATTATAGAATGAACAATTAAGTACTTTCAAATGATGTCAATAATAATGATTTCCTAATTATTTTTTAATCCTAAAATTAAATTATATAATTTCAATTTGATAGTACTCTAGTGGTTTATTTTCTGGGGAGCTACCAATTTTACTGGGAACAGAATTTATTATAGAAATCTCTGGATTATTTCCCATTTGATTGGAAAGTTTGTTGAGAGCAGAACCATGCCAATTCACTTGCTTCAATGGACTTTAGTTTTTAGAATGGTTTTAGAATTACAGAAAATTTGGGAAGATAGTACAGAGTTCCATATTCCTGCACCCAGTTCCCCTTATTATTAACATACATTAATATGGTACATTGTTACAATTAATGAACCAATTATTTATTCAGGTATCATTAGTTTTTATCTAATGTCCATTTTCTATTTCAGGATTTCCCATCCAGGATACCACGTCATGTCTCCTTAGTCTCCTTTTGAGTGTGACAGTTTCTCAGACTTTCTTTATTTTTAATGACCTTGGCAGTTTTGATGAGTACTGGTCAGGTATTTTGCAGGGTTCCCCTCTATTGAAAGTTTCGCCATTTTTCTCATGACTAGACCGGGGTTATGGGTTTGGGGCAGGAAGATCATAGAGGTTAAGTGACAGTCTCATCTCATTATCTCAAGGGTACTACTATTGAATGACTCATCCCTGTTGATATTCACCTTGATCACCTGGGTGAGGTAGTGTTTGTCAGATTTCTCCACTATAAGGTTTCTCTCCTCATTTCCCCTTTTCCAAACCTCATTCTTCAGAGGAAGTCATTATGCCTAGCCACATTTAAGGCCTGGGGGTTATGCTCCACCTCCTTGAGAGTGCTGAGTCTAAATAAATTACTTGAAATTCTTCTACATGGGATATTTCTCTCTTCTCCCCCATTTGTTGATTTATTCAATAATTTATAATAATATGGACTCAGGGATATTTAGATATTTATTTTAAACTGTGGGTTATGATCTAAGGTTACATTTTTAAATTTTGTTGCTCAAGTTTTTCTGGGTTTGGCCATTGGGAACTTTTTCAGTTGGTTTCTGTGTCCTCTTAACATGTTCCTGAAATGAGGGTGTTGTGGTTCATTGTGTGTGTGTGTTTGAGCACTTCCTTTATTTCTGGCATGTCACTCACTTTAATTCATCTCTAATTTCCAGGACCTCATTTAAGCACTTGTTAAATGAATGCCTTAAATTATGTTGCAGTTTATTTTACTATCTTGTATTTACCTCAAGTTTAATTTTCAAAAACAAGAATGTCTCTGGTTTTATTTTCTCTCTTGTAAAAATACACACACCATTTGTTTGGGGACCAAATATGTTTACATTCCCCCCCCCCCCCGAAACTTTCTCTCTTTATTTTCCAGTTATTGGTAAAAAGTCTAGAGACATTTTAGCAACATTTTTTGGGGGTAGTCACTTAAATAAATCTAAGTGTTTTCTGAAATTTAAAGAGTATAAAAGCGGCGGGGCAAGATGGCAGACTGGTGAGCTGTATATTTTAGTTACTCCTCCAGGAAAGTAGGTAAAAAGCCAGGAACTGCATGGACTGGACACCACAGAGCAATCTGACTTTGGGCATACTTCATACAACACTCATGAAAATGTGGAACTGCTGAGATCTGTGAAATCTGTAAGTTTTTGGGCCAGGGACCCACGCCCCTCCCTGCCAGGCTCAGTCCCGTGGGAGGAGGGGCTGTCAGCTCCGGAAGGAGAAGGGAGAACTGCAGTGCCAGCCTTATCGGAATCTCATTCTACTGATCCAAACTCCAACCATAGATAGACTGAGACCAGACACCAGAGAATCTGAGCAGCCAGCCCAGCAGAGAGGAGACAGGCATAGAAAAAAAAAAACAACACGAAAAACTCCAAAATAAAAGCGGAGGATTTTTGGAGTTCTGGTGAACATACAAAGGGGAAGGGCCCTGAGGCGCATATGCAAATCCCGAAGAAAAGCTGATCTCTCTGCCCTGTGGACCTTTCCTTAATGGCCCTGGTTGCTTTGTCTCTTAGCATTTCATTAACCCATTAGATCTCTGAGGAGGGCCCTTTTTTTTTTTTTTTTTTTTAATCCTTTTTTCTTTTTCTAAAACAATTACTCTAAGAAGCCCAATACAGAAAGCTTCAAAGACTTGCAATTTGGGCAGGTCAAGTCAAGAGCAGAACTAGGAGAGCTCTGAGACAAAACGCAATAATCCAGTGGCTGAGAAGATTCCCTAAACACCACAACTTCCCAATAAAAGGGGGGTGTCTGCTCACAGCCATCATCCTGGTGGACAGGAAACACTCCTGCCCATCGCCAGCCCCATAGCCCAGAACTGCCCCAGACAACCCATGTGACGGAAGGGCTTCAAATAACAGGCACACACCACAAAACTGGGCGTGGACATTAGCCTTCCCTGCAACCTCAGCTGATTGTTCCAGAGTTGGGAAGGTAGAGCAGTGTGAATTAACAAAGCCCCATTCAGCCATCATTTCAGCAGACTGGGAGCCTCCCTACACAGCCCAGCAGCCCAGAACTGCCCTGGGGGGACGCACTCACCTGTGACATAGAACAGTCATCCCTCAACAGAGGACCTGGGGTGCACGGCCTGGAAGAGGGGCCCACTTGCAAGTCTCAGGAGCCATACACCAATACCAAGGACTTGTGGGTCAGTGGCAGAGACAAACTGTGGCAGGACTGAACTGAAGGATTAGACTATTGCACAGCTTTAAAACTCTAGGATCACCAGGGAGATTTGATTGTTAGGGCCATCCCCCTCCCTGACTGCCCAGAAACACGCCCCATATACAGGGCAGGCAACACCAACTACACACGCAAGCTTGGTACACCAATTGGACCCCACAAGACTCACTCCCACACTCACCAAAAAGGCTAAGCAGGGGAGAACTGGCTTGTGGAGAAAGGTGGCTCGTGGATGCCACCTGCTGGTTAGTTAGAGAAAGTGTACTCCACGAAGCTGTAGATCTGATAAATTAGAGATAAGGACTTCATTGGTCTACAAATCCTAAAAGAACCCTATCAAGTTCAGCAAATGCCACGAGGCCAAAACAACAGAAAATTATAAAGCATATGAAAGAACCAGACGATATGGATAACCCAAGCCCAAGCACCCAAATCAAAAGACCAGAAGAAACACAGCACCTAGAGCAGCTACTCAAAGAACTAAAGATGAACAATGAGACCATAGTAGGGAGATAAAGGAAATCAAGAAGACCGTAGAAGATATAAAGAAGACATTGCAAGACTAAATAAAAAAATGGATTATCTTATGGAAATTAAGAAACTGTTGACCAAATTAAAAAGATTCTGGACACTCATAGTACAGACTAGAGGAAGTTGAACAACGAATCAGTGACCTCGAAGATGACAGAATGGAAAATGAAAGCATAAAAGAAAGAATGGGGAAAAAAATTGAAAAATCGAAATGGACCTCAGGGATATGATAGATATATGAAACGTCCAAATATAAGACTCACTGGTGTCCCAGAAGGGGAAAGAAAGGGTAAAGGTCTAGGAAGAGTATTCAAAGAAATTGTTGGGGAAAACTTCCCAAATCTTCTAAACAACATAAATACACAAATCATAAATGCTCAGCGAACCCCGAATAGAATAAATCCAAATAAACCCACTCCGAGACATATACTGATCACACTGTCAAACACAGAAGAGAAGGAGCAAGTTCTGAAAGCAGCAAGAGAAAAGCAATTCCCATACAAAGGAAACAGCATAAGACTAAGTAGTGACTACTCAGCAGCCACCATGGAGGCGAGAAGGCAGTGGCACTATATATTTAAAATTCTGAGTGAGAAAAATTTCCAGCCAAGAATCTTTATCCAGCAAAGCTCCTCTTCAAATTTGAGGGAAGTTAAATTTTTCACGACAAACAACTTGCGAGAGAATTTTGCTAACAAGAGACCTGCCCTACTGGAGATTACTCAAGGGAGCCCTACAGACAGAGAAACAAAGGAAAGGACAGAGAGACTTGAGAAAGGTTCAGTACTAAAGAGATTCAGTATGGTACAATAAAGGAATATTAATAGACAGAGGGGAAAAACTATATGACAAACATAAACCAAAGGATAAGATGGCTGATTCAAGAAATCCTTCACGGTTATAACGTTGTAACTGTAAATGGATTAAACCTCCCCAATTAAAATATATAGATTCGCAGAATGGATCAAAAAAAATGAACCATCAATATGTTGCATACAAAGACTCATCTTAGACACAGGGACACAAAGAAACTGAAAGTGAAAAGATGGAAAAAAATATTTCATGCAAGCTACAGCCAAAAGAAAGCAGGTGTAGCAATATTAATCTCAGATAAAATAGACTTCAAATGCAGGGATGTTTTGAGAGACAAAGAAGGCCACTATACTAATAAAAGGGGCAATTCAGCAAGAAGAATAACAATCGTAAATGTCTATGCACCCAATCAAGGTGCCACAAAATACATGAGAGAAACACTGGCAAAAAAAGGAAGCAATTGATGTTTCCACAATAATTGTGGGAGACTTCAACACATCACTCTCTCCTATAGATAGATCAACCAGACAGAAGACCAATAAGGAAATTGAAAACCTAAACAATCTGATAAATGAATTAGATTTAACAGACATATACAGGACATTACATCCCAAATCACCAGGATACACATACTTTTCTAGTAGTCACGGAACTTTCTCCAGAATAGATCATATGCTGGGACATAAGAAAGCCTCAATAAATTTAAAAAGATTGAAATTATTCAAAGCACATTCTCTGACCACAATGGAATACAATTAGAAGTCAATAACCATCAGAGACTTAGAAATTCACAAATACCTGGAGGTTAAACAACACACTCCTAAACAATCAGTGGGTTAAAGAAGAAATAGCAAGAGAAATTGCTAAATATATAGAGACGAATGAAAATGAGAACACAAACATACCAAAACCTATGGGATGCAGCAAAAGCAGTGCTAAGGGGGAAATTTATAGCACTAAATGCATATATTAAAAAGGAAGAAAGAGCCAAAATCAAAGAACTAATGGATCAAGAAGAAGCTAGAAAATGAACAGCAAACCAATCCTAAACCAAGTAGAAGAAAGAAATAACAAGGATTAAAGCAGAAATAAATGACATAGAGAACAAAAAAAACAATAGAGAGGATAAATATCACCAAAAGTTGGTTCTTTGAGAAGATCAACAAGATTGACAAGCCCCTAGGTAGACTGACAAAATCAAAAAGAGAGAAGACCCATAAACAAAATAATGAATGAAAAAGGTGACATAACTGCAGATCCGAAGAAATTAAAAAAATTATAAGAGGATACTATGAACAACTGTATGGCAACAAACTGGATAATGTAGAGGAAATGGACAATTTCCTGGAAACATTGAACAACCTAGACTGACCAGAGAAAAAATAGAAGACCTCAACCAACCCATCAAGCAAAGAGATCCAATCAGTCAGCAAAAATCTTCCAAAATAAATGCCCAGGGCCAGATGGCTTCACAGGGGAATTCTACCAAACTTTCCAGAAGAACTGACACCAATCTTACTCAAACTCTTTCAAAACATTGAATAAAATGGAACACTACCTAACTCATTTTATGAAGCTAACATCAATCTAATACCAAACCAGGCAAAGATGCTACAAAAAGGAAAATTACCGGCCAATCTCCTAATGAATATAGATGCAAAAATCCTCAACAAAATACTTGCAAATCGAATCCAAAGACACATTAAAAAAATCATGCACCATGACCAAGTGGGGTTTATTCCAGGCAGGCAAGGATGGTTCAACATAGAAAATCAATCAATGTATTACAATACATTAACAAGTCAAAAAGGGAAAAATCAATTGTTCATCTCAATAGATGCTGAAAAAGCATTTGACAAAATCCAACATCCCTTTTTGATAAAACACTTCAAAAGGTAGGAATTCAAGGAAACTTCCTCAACATGATAAAGAGCATATATGAAAAACCCACAGCCAGCATAGTACTCAATGGTGAGAGACTGAAAGCCTTCCCTCTAAGATCAGGAACAAGACAAGGATGCCCGCTGTCACCACTGTTATTCAACATTGTGCTGGAAGTGCTAGCCAGGGCAATCCGGCAAGACAAAGAAATAAAAGGCATCCAAATTGGCAAAGAAGAAGTAAAACTGTCATTGTTTGCAGATGATATGATCTTATATCTAGAAAACCCTGAGAAATCGACGATACAGCTACTAGAGCTAATAAACAAATTTAGCAAAGTAGCGGGATACAAGGTTAATGCACATAAGTCAGTAATGTTTCTATATGCTAGAAATGAACAAACTGAAGAGACACTCAAGAAAAGATACCATTTTCAATAGCAACTAAAAAAATCAAGTACCTAGGAATAAACTTAACCAAAGATGTAAAAGACCTATACAAAGAAAACAACGTAACTACTAAAAGAAATAGAAGGGGACCTTAAAAGATGGAAAAATATTCCATGTTCATGGATAGGAAGACTAAATGTCATTAAGATGTCAATTCTACCCAAACTCATGTACAGATTCAATGCAATCCCAATCAAAATTCCAACAACCTACTTTGCAGACTTGGAAAAGCTAGTTATCAAATTTATTTGGAAAGGGAAGATGCCTCAAATTGCTAAATAGACACTCTAAAAAAGAAAAACCAAGTGGGAGGACTTACTCCCTGACTTTGAAGCTTATTATAAAGCCACAGTTGCCAAAACATCATGGTACTGGCACAAAGATAGACATATAGATCAATGGAATCGAATTGAGAATTCGGAGATAGACCCTCAGATCTATGGCCGACTGACTTTGATAAGGCCCCCAAAGTCACTGACTGAGTCATAATGGTCTTTTCAACAAATGGGGCTGGGGGAGAGTTGGATATCCATATCCAAAAGAATGAAAGAGGACCCCTACCTCACCCCCTACACAAAAATTAACTCAAAATGGACCAAAGATCTCAATATAAAAGAAAAGTACCATAAAACTCCTATAAGATAATGTAGGGAAAACATCTTGAAGACCTTGTATTAGGCGGCCACTTCCTAGACTTTACAATAAGCGCAAGCAACAAAAGAGAAATAGATAAATGGGAACTCCTCAAGCTTAGAAGTTCTGACACTCAAAGGAATTCTCAAAAAGGTAAAGAGGCAGCCAACTCAATGGGAAAAATTTTTGGAAACCATGATATCTGACAAAAGACTGACATCTTGCATATATAAAGAAATCCTACAACTCAATGACAATAGTACAGACAGCCCAATTATAAAATGGGCAAAAGATATGAAAAGACAGTTCTCGAGAGAAAACAAATGGCCAAGAAACACATGAAAAAAATGTTCAGCTTCACTAGCTATTAGAGAGATGCAAATTAAGACCACAATGAGATACATCTAACACCGGTTAGAATGGCTGCCATTAAACAACAGGAAACTACAAATGCTGGAGGGGATGTGGAGAAGAAATTGGAATCTTATTCACTGTTGGGGGGACTGTATAATGGTTCAGCCACTCTGGAATCAGTCTGGCAGTCCTTAGAAAACTAGCTATAGAGTTACCATTCGATCCAGCGTTTGCACTTCTCGGTATATACCCGGAAGATCGGAAAGCAGTGACATGAACAGATATCTGCACGCCAATGTTCATAGCAGCATTATTCACAATTGCCAAGAGATGGAAACAAACTCAAGTGTCCATCAACAGATTAATGAATAATAAAATGTGGTATATACACACGATGGAATACTACGCGCAGTAAGAAGGAACGATCTCGTGAAACATATGACACCATGGATGAACCTTGAAGACATAATGCTGAGCGAAATAAGCCAGGCACAAAAGAGAAATTTATGCTACCACTAATGTGAACTTTGAAAAATGTAAAACAAATGGCTTATAATGTAGAATGTAGGGGAACTAGCAATAGAGAGCAATTAAGGAAGGGGGAACAATAATCCAAGAAGAACAGATAAGCTATTTAACGTTCTGGGGATGCCCAGGAATGACTATGGTCTGTTAATTTCTGATGGATATAGTAGGAGCAAGTTCACAGAAATGTTGCTATATTAGGTAACTTTCTTGGGGTAAAGTAGGAACATGTTGGAAGTTAAGCAGTTATCTTAGGTTAGTTGTCTTTTTTCTACTCCCTTGTTATGGTCTCTTTGAAATGTTCTTTTATTGTATGTTTGTTTTCTTTTTAACTTTTTTTTCATACAGTTGATTTAAAAAGAAGGGAAAGTTAAAAAAAAAAAAAGAAAAAGAAAAACAAGGAAAAAAAAGATGTGTGCCCCCTTGAGGAGCCTGGGGAGAATGCAGGGGTATTCGCCTACCCCACCTCCATGGTTGCTAACATGACCACAGACATAGGGGACTGGTGGCTTGATGGGTTGAGCCCTCTACCACAGGTTTTACCCTTGGGAAGACGGTTGCTGCAAAGGAGAGGCTAGGCCTCCCTATGGTTGTGCCTAGGAGCCTCCTCCCGAATGCCTCTTTGTTGCTCATATGTGGCCCTCTCTCTCTGGCTAAGCCAACTTGAAAGGTGAAATCACTGCCCTCCCCCCTACGTGGGATCAGACACCCAGGGGAGTGAATCTCCCTGGCAACGTGGAATATGACTCCCGGGAGGAATGTAGACTTATACCACTATGGTATGGTAATACCTTTTTTCATTCTTTAATTTTTATCCTATATTTTCTTTATATTTAAAGTGGTTTTCTTACAGACAGCATATAGTAGGGTCCTGCTTTTTATCCTAAGAATGTCTGCCTTTTAATTAGGGTGTTTAGATCATTCATTTATATTTAATAAAATTTTCAATATAATTGGGTTTACGGCTATAATTAATTTTCTATTTGTCCCATATTTTCTTTGTTCCTTATTTACTCTTTTTCTGTCTTCTTTTGGGTTAAAAAAGCATTACATTTGCTTCATTATTGTCTCATCAAGCTGCACCTCTTTGTTTTTCTAGTGTTGCTCTAGGATTTAAAATATGCCTCTTTATCTTATCATATATTACCTCCAATTTATAACAATAAGTATTTATATAAGAATATTACAATAGTACACTTCAATTTCACCCTCATCATTTATGCTATTGTCATACATTATACTTCTATATATGTTATGAAGTTAACAATAATTGTTATGATTTTTGTTTAAGCAATTATCTTTTAAGAAAATTGAAATAAAAATTTATTTTATACATTTCCACATATTCACCATTTCCAGATATCTTCATTACTTTGCTTGGCACAAGTTTCTATTTGTATAACTTCCTTCCTCCTGAAGAACTTGCTTTAACATTTCTGTAGTGCAGATCTGTTGGCCATACATTTTCTCAGCTTTTGTTTGTTTTATAATGTCTTCATATTTTCCTTGATATTTTAAGACTATCTTCAGTGGATATAGAATTCCATGTTGTCATTTTTTATCTTTTATGCTTAAAAATAAAGTACATTTTTCTTACATGAATACTAATTCTGTCATTCTTGTTCTTCTCTTCCCAATGTTCATTTTTTTCCATGACTGTTTTAAGAACTTCACCTTGATCATTGGTTTTTAGCCATTGGTTAAGACATACATTATGTTGTTTTATTTGCTTTTATCTTGCTCAGGGTTCACTAAGTTTCTTGGATTGTGGGTTGATATTTTTCATCAAATTTTGTCTATTTTGTCAAGTTGTTTTGCTTCTTTTTAATAATCTTTTTGTATCCTCATTTTGACACTCTGATTTCACTTACTAAATTCCTTATATTATCCCAAAGGCCACTAATGCTTTGTTCATTTTCCTTTTCTTAGTTTTTTTTTTTTCAGTTTTTTCTCCCTTTTCAGTTTGGGTAATTTTTACTACTAAATCTTCTCACTAACTGGCTTTGATTTTCTACAAAATCAAGTCCATTTTAATCTTAATTAGTAAATTTTCATTTCAGATATATATTTTATTTCTAGACATTTCTATTTTATCTTCCATTTTTTCTCATCATTGTGGTCACATTTTCCTTTAAAACTTCTAAAATTTTATTTTGAAATATGTTTTCATTTCCTGGCTGCTAAACCAATACTATGCCATGGGTTGGCTTACACAATGGGAATTGATTGGCTCATAGTTTGGAGGCTAGGAGAAGTCCAAAATCATGGCACTGTCAAAGTGATGCTTTCTCTGAGAAGACTGTAGCAGTCCAGGGCTGGCTGCTAGCAATCCTTGGTCTTGGCTTTTCTGTCACATGGTAATGCACGTGGTGACCTCTACTGGCTTCTCCCTTCCATTGACTTTCAGCTCCTGGCTGCTCCCTGTGGCTTTTTCTCTCTGCTTAAAGGCCTTCAGTTGTAGCATTAAGACCCAACCTGATTCAGCTGGGCCACATCTTCACTGAGGTAACCTCATCAAAAGGTCCTATTAACAAGGGTTCATACCACAGGAATGGATTAAGTTTAAGAACATGTTTTTCTGGGGTACATAGCTCCAATCCACCAAAAACTACTTTCAAACCTAAAGGACAGTTACAAAAATAATACATACCCCATATAGAGAACTCCGTCATACCCCTATCCCCCTATATTAACATCTTGAGGCATTTGCTGCATCAGTCTATCTATCTGTCTATATGTCTATTTACCAATCCATCTTCTGAACATTTAAGTGTAACTGTTTCTGGAACAGTTAGTATTGGTATGCACATTTACTAACAACAAGATATTTGCTTATGTAACCATCTTAAATATAGCATATTTAAATAACTGATTTAAATGCCCTGTCTGCTAATTTAATCATCTTTTGTTTCTGGCCTGTTTCTATTGACTGATTTTTCTCCTTATTATGGGTCACATTTTCCTGCTTCTTTACATGGTGAGTATTTTTTTAGTTTGAATGCTGTACATTGTAAATTTTACATTGTTGAAAGCTGGATTTTGTTACCCTGTTTGAACCATGTTGCTCTCTTTTGGCAGATGGTAAAGTTATTTGTGGATCAGGTTTCTCTTCTTAAGGCTTAATTTTAAACTGGCAGGAGAGGCCTTATGTACTGTATGGGAATGAACTGATTTCTCCTAAAAGACATAATCAAACCATAACTCTTATGTTCTGCTAATGTAAACTTATTTGAAAGTTGGGTCTTTGAAGATATTATTTGTTAGGATGAGGCCAGACTGGATAAGGCCCTAATCCAATATGACATGTCCTTGTAAGAGGAATTTGGATGTAGATGCAGAGAGACAGATGGAAAAAAAACATGTGACAACTGAGGCAGAGAACACATGGATTCCTGAAAGCCACTCACTGCCAAGAGCTAGGAGAGAGTCATGGAACAGATTCTTTCCTACATACTTTGGAGGAGAATGGACCTGCTGAGCCTGATCTCAGACTTCCAGCCTCCAGTATCGTAAGACAACAAATTTCTGTTGTTTACAGCCATCCAGTTTGTGGGACTTTGTTATGGCAACCCTAGCAAACTAAGTATCCTTTGATCTAGAGCTAATTTAACTATGCTACTAAGGTGCTAGATTACTGGGATCTCTACTGAATTCCAATTTCCCAGGTTCAGGAGGACTCTCCATCTGGCTGGTCATAACTAAAATGTCTCTCTGCCCTAGTTAAATTCTGAGAATTCTTCTGGTTAGAGGTATCCAGTTGTTCTCTGCCCAGGCTAGCAGCATTTCTCCCTGTAGGTGCATGGCTAAGGATTCAGCAAGGGACTCAAGAATCCCTTATGCAGATTGATGGAGCTTTTTTCTCTGAGTAGCTTCCTCATCTCCTGAATACTGTCCTATAGATCTCATCCTCTGTAGCCTAGCAGAACTGATATTTTCATGTCCTCAACACTACAAGCCAGCCATCCTCTGGGTTCCCCTTCTCTGCACTGCAGCAGATAGTGCTTCCAGGCAGAAAGTTTAGGGAGCATAGGGCTTACTTGGCTTGTTCCCCTTCTCTTAGAGATTCTCATAAATCTTTCACTGCCCGTGGTCCAATGTCCAGAAACATTTGTTTCATATATTTTGTCCAATTTTATAATCGCTTATATTTATTTACAGTAGGAGAAGTCCAGCCCAGTTATTCCATTAATATCCAAAAGCAGAAGTTGACCCCTTTCCAAATTTTGATCACCATATAGTATCTGCATTGTTGAAGCACAATGCTTTAAATTTATACCTCCCTTAGAACTGTTATTTAAGCTCAGTTCTATAGGTAACTATATATTAATGTTCATCACCAATCCTTATGTTGATATCCTTCTTATCATTTTGATTAATTGAGGCTTTTTTATCATTAGAAGTCTCAGGAAGGTCTCAGTTTAACATTTCCTGAGATCTTGCATATGTATTACAGTTTTGGACCTTTGTTCTTGAGGGTAATTTGGCTGGATATAAAATCCTTGGTTATATTTTTTGCCTAGAATATTTTCAATGTGCTATACCACTGTCCCCTAGAATAATGTTTTGCTATTGAAAAGTCTAACGACATATTCTTTTCCTTATGGTCATTTTGCTTGCATGGAAAATGGGTTTTCTTTATTTCTTTATTTCTCTTTTTTTCTTTCTTTTCCTTTCTCTCCCACCCCACCTCTCTCTCTCTTCTTTCTTTCTTTCTTTCTTTCTTTGTTTCTTTCTTTCTTCTTTTTTCTTTCTCTCCCTCTCCCTCTTCCTCCCTCTCTCTCTTTCTTTTTAAATTTCAAGTCCAATAATTTTACTAGAATAGTTCTTGGTATTGCCATTCTGGTTCAGTTTTCCCAAGTGCAGTGTACCTTTTCCGTGTTTGTTTCAAATCATCTTTTATTTCAGGAAATTTCTCTGAATTACAGTTTCTAAAGTTTATCCTATTCCATTGAAGTGGTTTTCTTTTCCTGGGACTCCTATGATATATATTTTAGAACATCTTTATTTTACGTACCTATCACTCTCCTTTCCAATCATTTTCTATTTTTAAAAATTTTTTTTTATGTTTTGAATTTTATTCCTTTTCCTCTTCTATTTCTCATAAGGCATTATTTGTGGCATTTATTTGCTTATGTTCCTTCCAAAAAATCTTCATTTGTGAAATGATTAATTCCTTTATTTCTAAATATTTCCTGAGTTGTCATTCCTTTTTGAATTTCCTTTCCTGCAATCATTTCATTTCTTGGTTTTAACATTTTAATTTATAATGGGAATTTATAGATTCTACCATTAAATTTTTTTTTGCCTCAGTATGAAATACTAGATCACAGTTTTTATCAATTGTTTGGACATGTTTTTCTGACATGCTATTGTTATCTGTAAGGAGGTCTCTGCTTGTGGTTCTTTTTAATTTTTATAATATGTGTTTTATGTTATTGAACTATGATCCTTTTTTGTTACTCAGGAAATGAGTTTCCTTCTCCTTTTAAGAGGGAGAGATGGGCTAAGATATCTTTTCTAGCTTCCTGACTTTAAACTTCATTTTTTTCTCTCAGAATAACCAAAAAATGTACCCTCATATTCTGCCTCCTTTGTCCCCTTCCCCATTTTATCTGAACCTTTCTTTTTTTCACCCTTATTGCCCTTGTCCTGCTCACTTTGAATTCTACTCTCAATAGTTTCTCTTTAGTATGGTATTTTGTGTTAGAAGGAGCGTAAATTGTTAGTTATAGTAGTTCATGGGACACAAAACACTTCAGCCCTACAGAATTCATGAACATGAACTTGCACTCCCCTTATCTGTTCATTGGAACCTACAAAACCTTCTACTCTCAGCAGCTATCCCCAGATTTCTGAGTGTGACTTGCAGAATTTGTTGTCATTTTGGGATTTCTTTTGTGTTCAGAGCTATCAAAAGCCCCATTGCCTTCTCTTTTCTTTTTCTACATAATATGATACCATGTGGAGCTCTTAGCTTTTAATAGTTTGTTCCTATACATTTTAGGTTTTGAAGTTCCTGGGGATACTTTATCATTTAGTTTTGTTGTAGAGGTTCTCTGTGGGTTTTTAGTTTTAGTATCCTTGCTTATACTTATTTCTCTATCATGGTCTATCCTCTTTTTCCCAACCTCATAATGTTGGAGCCCTTGGTCCTTTTCTCTTTTTAAAGTCACTTACTTGGTGTTCTCATCCAGTCTCATGACTTTAAGTATTATCTATATATTGATGACTCTCAAATTTAAATCTCCTGTCTACATCTCTTTTCAAATTCTAGACTTGTATGTTCAACTGCCTAGTAACACATCTTCTTTTGAATGTCTAACCTGAATCTCGAGTCTTGAACTTAACATGCCCCCAACTAGACACTTGATAGCCCCTCCCACCCAAGCCTGCTCCACCTGCAGCCTTTCCCATCACAGTTTATGGCAACTCGTTTATACTATTAGCTCAGGCCCAACCCTTTGAGAACATAATTGATTCCTTGAGAAAATCCTATTGACCTGACCCTCAAAAGAAATCTAGAATTCAGCCCCTTCTCAACTATCCATTCCTAAAATCCTGTTTAAGCCGATGTCATTGCTCCTGTTCATTACCAGAATAACCTCCTAATGGTTGTCCAGCTTCCACCATTGCTCCCCTGCACAACAGACAGAGTAACCCTTTAAAATATCCTTTAAAATGTACGTGAGATCATAATTCTCTCTTCAAAATAGAGGAAAACCACAGGCCTCCATCGTCTACGAAGCTCTATATAACTCTTCTCCTATTACTTCTCTGACTTCAACTCATCCTTCTCTCTTCCTTGCTCACTCTGTTCCTCCAACATGCCAAGCAGACTTCACCCTTGTATACTGTTGCTCTGCCTGAATGCTTTTTGCCTGGAAATATGTTTGGCTAACTACCTCACCTCTTTCAAGTATTTGCTCAAATGTCACTTCAAAAACAAGCCTTTCTGACATTTAATCCCTGTCTCCTTAAACTGATCCATATACAGTTTATATATTAATTATATATATTGTTTATTGCCATTTTCTCCCCTGCTATAATGTAAGCCCCAAGAGGACAAGGATCTTTATGTTTTTGTTCAGTGATGTAGTCAAAGAACATAGAAGACAGTCTAACATCACAGGCACACAATTAATATTTCAGAATAAATGAATGAATGTTCTTTTATTTTGCTCCTGGTTGCTTTCTAATTTCTGGATTTTTTTTTTCTTTCTTTCCCTAAAACGGTCTTTTTTCCTCATCTAATAATCTTTGCACATGATGCCTCACTGCTTCTGATATCTTCTTGCTCTTTATTTTCCCGTATTTAGTCCCATACTCATGCTTTCTTTTCATAGGAAGTCTTTTTGTTTGGTGTTAAATTTGATGAACTTATCACTGTGTCTTAATTTCAGAATCCTTAGGGATTTTCTCCCAAGAAACACAGACACATAGCAGAGAAATTAAAGTATACTTTCATTATCAGAAACACACATAAAATTTTAATCTACATTTAATGTTGCTTTGATAAACATCATGCCAAGGAATTTGCTCATGGGTGAACCTTGCTCTCTAAATTAATAATTCATCTCCTCTTTTGTGCTTGCTATCATTTCATGATAAAAAGGCAGATTACTACCTTTCTAGGCATAAGTAGCAGGAACCCTTGTTTTGACATTTATAAGACCTGGGCTTTCCTGCAAGCTCTGCTGCTAATAAACTCTAGGATATTCAGCAAGTCATCAACCTGTGTATTCCCGCTCCAATTGTAAAACAAAGGTAGCGTAAAGGGAATGCAACAAACTCTATACCATTCCCTGTATTATATCTGCTACATATTTTCCTTCTTTTACTCCTGACAATCACCTACTGAGGCAGGACTGACTGAAGCCCTGTGGAGGCCTCACACCCAGAAAAGAGGTGGTACTCACCTTTCCACCCACTGCTATCCCACTATGTATAGTTTTTAAAAAAATTCTAATAGTAAAATAAGAGTAATTTAGTTTAATAAAGTTCTCATTTCCACTGTGCTAATTTTAGAGTTTAAAAAAATATAGTAATATAAATTTTTTCAAAATATTTTTGATGTGTGCCCATTTTGTTTGAGCCCTATGCCAAGCTCATTTGCTTGAGAGTTATCCAGAGATGATGTGAAGTGGACATCACTAGATCCATTTCACAGATAAGGAAACTGAGGCTTAAAGGTGAGAAGTAACTTGAGGAGCACCCACCTTGTAAGTGACGGAGCTGGATAAGGATCCAGACCTTCCTGATATCAAAGTTGACAGCTCTGTACTACCCTACACAACTGGGGATAAAATGAGGGTAAAATATATACCAATTGTTACTGTCTTATTATGTATATTATGAAAGTCCTCAGGACCTAGATATCTTTTCACTTTCCAATTAGACTTAATGATTGTAAATAAGCAGGCATTACCAACAATATCTACAATATCTATCTACCATATTTCATCAAGTTTAAGATGTGTATTTTTTTCACATCAACATCTCTGAAATCAAGATGGTTCTTACAATTGTATCTTATATTTATGAAACCTAATAATATTTGTTGGGTGTTTATTATGTATCAGACAATGAAACTTCCAATTATTTTTTTTTTTGAATGCCCCATTAACTTTGTATAATTAACTGAAATTTAAAGGTGGAAAAAAGCAGAGAAAGATTAAATAATATGCTCAAGGTCACACATCTAAATACACTGGCAGAAATGAGATTTGAACCTTGGGAGTCTGGCTCCACAGTTTGTGTTCTTAGTCGCTAAGGTATACAAACGGTTATTAAAATGTAGGATCCCATAAAAGAGAGTATACTCATGGATGGAAAAGAACTGAGCTCATGAAAGTTTAACGAAGGTTGACTGTATTACTTGGGCATAATTTCCTTCCCTTGCTCTCATTTCTTCCTTCCAAATCTTCTAGTAGTGCTTACAGAACCAGGATGTTTGGTCAATTTCCTATGTTAAACCAACAAAGTAGGAAAAGCAAGGGAAGCAGGAATTTAGTCCCGGAAAAGTCTGATTGAGTGTTTTGCTCTCTGAAGACAACTTGGAAATTTACCAGTTAATCTGGGGTTTCTACAAGACTGGCTTCTAGAATTCGTTCCCCTCTCATGTTTTTTGTTCCTGAATTCAGTGGAAATTTTGTTTTTATTTTGTGCTGAAACTAGGAAAGGAGACTGAGTTGAATAAGGAGAGAATTGTTCCAATCATTCAGCTGCTCCCTCCAAACTCTGGTGAAACTGAGCATTAAAAAAAAAAAAAAAAAAAAATCCCAAAGCCTATACAAATGTAGTTCTCATGATAAATCACTTTTTAATCAGTCATAATTTCACATTAAATGATGAATAAATGCCCTTTGTTTAATGCTTAAGCTGTCAGTGACTAACATCGGGAGGGCAGACTAGTGCCTATCATTAGAGCAGAGAAAAATCAATACCATTTTTAAAAAGGCAGGCACTGCCAAGCTTCGAGACAAGCAATCTCCTTGTCAGTTCATCTCCCCTTTAAACTCTTTCAGAAGTTCAGTTCAGAAGTTAAGAGACAGCCAAATGCACATATGCTTTGGGGGTTGTGGGGGGTGGGGCGGGCAAACACTGAAGAAGACAGAGGGAAACATTGGGAAATGTCTGCTTTTCTTTCATCCTTAAGGGACAATTTTGAGGTATGACGATATGTAGATTCTGGCTTATGTGACAGAGATGATCTTTTTATTTGCAGACTAAAGAGAATTGAAGACAGTGAACATTACTGCCTCTCATATTTTACTATGGTTTAAAGCCAGCACATGGCATATTACATTTTACAACTTGGGAATTCTATTTATAACTTTAGAGCAAGAGTCCAGCAGGACAGAACTCACAGTCTTTTGTAACCTAATGATATAAATGACATTCCTTTAAGTGACGTTCCATCACTTTGCCATATTTCATTTGTTTAGAGCAAGTCACTAGGTCCAGCCCATACTCAATGGGGAGAGAATTACACAAGGGTGTGAACACAGGAGGCTCAATCATTAGGGTCCTCTTTGAAAGCTCCTACACAGTCACTGATATCAAAAGATTATAGTCTCTTTGGAGAAAGAATACAGACAAATACGGAGTAATTTGAAAAAAAAGAAAAAGTAATATTTAATTAAATTCCAAAACATGATATAGTCAACAGGTCCTAGGGATAGGCAGGAAGGATTGAAATGACATGGAAAGACTAATTAATGATGACTGATGGCATTTTGGCAAGGTACAAGAATTTTTCAGAATAACGCAACTCATTTACTTCTGATCATGTCATGAATCTCTAGGCAAAGAACCCTCAGGGGCCTCTCCCTAGTTCAGAATTTTGTAGGCCACGTAGCTATCTTCTAGTTTAAGCTACTTTCCCCTTACAATGAGAACTCCAACTAATGTTTTTATAGTCAGTGCCTCTACCAAATAGTGTCTGCATAGTTCTAAATAATTAAAAAAAATCCATCTCAAACGGGATGAGGATGAAAGAGGATCCAGCAGTTTGTGTAATTTAGAAGTCCAGAGATGAGTTAAACCTCCGGCTCGGTTTGATCATCAGTAAACTGGCTCCATCTTCTGGTTCTCTGAGCTCCTGCCCTCCTCACGAGCTGGCTTCATCTTCAGGTGGTTTTCATCCTGGTTCAGGATGGCTGTGGACAGCAAACCAGAACTACGTTATGTCCTCATTTGCATCTGGGTTCCTCATGTGTGCTTCACACCCATGTTCAATATATATTTTTTCACATTTGCTACTAATTTATGCCTACATTTCAATGCTTTCTGTGAAACCAACAAAAAATTGGTCCTAATTACATGTAATTAACTCTTTTATATATGGAAGACTCATGGAGTCAATAGTGCTTTGTTGTTGTTGTTAAACCATTAAAAAAAAAAAGATAGTGACACATTTCAAGGGTACTATCCTGGGATCCCCTGCCCGGACTCAGCAGCTCAGCATTCACCTTGCATCTCCACCCACGTTGCAGTGCTCTGCTCCAAATATTTCAAGGTTCCTCTCTCCCCTGCCTAGGAGGGGGCAGGGTGCCTCCAGTCCAGTGTGGGGCACACGTGGGCTGGGATCTCTGCTTCTCCCCGTTGGGCCACTCTCCGACTCTCCACTGCATGGGTCTGCGGATGCTCCCAGGAGCTCTGGGACTCCTGCCAGGCCCAGATTCTCCGCTGAGAGTTTCTGTCTGGGATCTTGGGAAACTGGCCACCAGAATGGTGCCAAACAGTGATGTGGAGTGACTCCCCACTCACACTGTACATAGGAGGAATTAAGGTCCTTTGGGCTATCACGGTCCACTAACCAACCTTTCTGTGCTTGAGCCGCTACTATGTTTGACCAAGGTGCTACCCTCTGCAGATGGTGGGCTTCCCATGTCCTCTACGCTGTGCATGACCCACCCTTGGCACCCAAGGTTGTCACCCACACCCTCTGCAGGCCATCCTGGGTAGCCATTGCTCCACCAGGCCACCCAGCCCTCCCAACAGACTGACGTGGTCTTAAAGAGGGACAGACATTTCTTATGGGAATGGCTCTGCCTTTGTCCTGCCAACTGATAGCTGTGTGTTGAAGCCCGAAGTGCCATAAATATTGGAAGATCACCTTCTAGGGAATACAGCAATTACAGCCACAAGTTCAAGAGAAGTCATGGTTGGAAGAACTCTTTATGCTGAAACATTTTGATTGGCAAATATAACATGACCAGGAAATGAAGACTCATTGCTGTTTTCCTGCATACGCTGAGTATGTCTTGCATTGGTGGTCACCAGTGGAGTCCAGTGAGAACCGCTGAGAGAGTCAGTGGAAGCCAGTGTTCTTGGGGGGCACCCCAGATAATATGGCATCAGGAAGTATAATGTAAAGAATGCTGAATAAATGATATTAGGGAACTACAGAAGCACAGATCTATATTGTTTCAGTACTAACAGGTTCTTATGAAGAGCAATGAGTAATAACAATAGTATTACTTTTTTTCTCATGGTGGAAGATATGAAAATAGCCAGAAATAGAGTATGTTACAATAAAGAACACAAAGAAATGGTTCCTAACTTGAAAAGGAAGAGATAGTAACTAGATACTAAGAAGATTCTCCGTGTGCACTGATAGAACCATAAACATATATACATATATAGTTACAGTTATCTCTTCCACATCATGGTTTAAATATATCACAGGTCAGCATAAGAAATTAAATGGGAATTTTGGAGGAGTTTTACAGAAGCCGCAGATGACACATGAAGGCCACAAAGGTGGAAATATCTTTTAAAGTTTAGTAACTCATTAATGCATAAAATGTACATACTGTTATGTATATTACCTGAACAGTATATATTTTTCTGTTTAATAACATAAATGACCACTACTTAATTTTTTTCTCTTAAAATTAGATCTGTAGTAAAAGAACTGCAGTTCTAGTTACTGGTTTGCGGATGCCGAGCATGTTTACGGCAATCTCTCACGTGACATCTCATGGTGATCTCAAAATGATCTTGCAGTGATCTTTGCATCTCGAATTTCTCATATCTTGCATCATTTAAACACCATAAACTCAATTAAAATCATGACTCCTTAGCATAGTGTTCCTAGTGGTTCAGAAAATGTTCCCAAGAAACAGAGCAAAGTGATACACTTGAAGGAAAAAGTAGAATTGTTAGGTATGCTTTATTCAGGCAAAATGGCAGCTGCAGTTGGCCGCCATTATGGCATTAATGAGTTGACCATTTTTCTTGATAGAAAAGTATATCAAGAAAAAAAAAGAAGGAAATACATGAAGCCAACTGTGAAGCATTTGCATAAACCTCCAGTTCTGCATCTCTCTTGCATAGAAAGTGCAACATTCTTTTGTATGCAGGATTGTTATAAAAAAGGCATTCTGGTAGACTCTGGCATCATAAGAGAAAAGGCTAGGTCCTTATATGATTCCCTAACGGAAAAAGAAAGTGAAGAGTCTACCTTTATGGATTTTCAGGCCAGCAAAGGCTGGTTTGAAAATTAAAAAAAAAAAAATAGTTTAGCCTATGCATTGTAAAAGTAATGGGAGAAGCAGCATCTGCTGATGAAGAGGCAGCTAGGAAGTTTCCTGAACCCTGAAAAAAAAATTTTTACATGGATTTTCCAGATCGCATGGACACCATGTCCCTAACCCCCCTAATGTAGAAGGGATAACCAACCACACACACACACACACACACACACACACACACACACACACACACACTTTTTTCCTACCCATTATTCTAAATCTTCATCGATAAGTCACTATTGCTCATATAGGCTCATGGATTTTTTTAAAAATAAGATTGTTCATATAGACTGGAGCCCTAAAGGTTGGCTTTCCTGGGGTCCTACGTATTCTAGAGATACCTTGCCTATCAGATTTCTAACTCTGGAGTGGCTAGTAAGATGCCATGGAAGTGATTTTTATTGATTTTTTATATATATATACACACATGTGTAATATTATATATATAACTTACCATATATATAAGATCAGAAACATATATTTACGTACTCATGAAACTATTAGTTCTACAAGAAATAAATCTGAGTCATAGACAATCTATCTGGTTTATTCATGGACCTACCAAAGAATTCTTAATGGTATAGTGTTGGTATTTGATTGTCCACAAATTATAGTTCCCCATTGCCTATCAAATCATCAAAACTTCTTAGTGACCTCCACAGTCTTCCCGTAACACCAGCTGTAGCTGCCCACACTTACACATAGAACCTCTGCTCTCTTCAAGCCATATTCACTGTTTATGTTATCCCTTACCTATACCTCTGTTTCTGCTATATTTTATCTGAGTTTTCACTTTCCCAGTCTTTCCAAATCTTATGTTCTTGTGAGGCTCAGCTCAAGTCCATTTTTTTCCTTTTTTTGTGAAATCTTGGTTTAAGAAGTTGTGCTATTCCTGAACAGCCAGCATCGCTCTCCTCTGAACTGCTTATATTTATTGTTTATGCCATTTATTTAAATACAGCAAATGCTGCAATTCCTGTTTTCCTTTAACTTTTTATCTTATGTTCTATCTTGCCAGCTAGATTATGATCTCCTTGGAAGAACAGGCTGAGAGTATGTTATTCTGTTTACTCTTAGCAACTGCACTAAAGTTGTTTGTCGGTGTACATCTATTGACTGGTAGATGAATGAATAGACTGCATGGAATTCCAGGTAGGCCTTTGTGCCAAGAAGAGATTGGATCAACTACTGTTTTCTTGGTATGGTTGGGGAAGGAGTTGGAATAGCGTTGTATATGTGTGTGAGACAGAGAGAAAGGGGTCGAGAGAAAGAGATATATGCAGCCAGTGGATAGTATTATATACCATTTATTAGTTTGAGTGAAGAGTGTTTAATAATTAAATCAGACTTACCTCTAGATAAAAATCCCTTAGGGGTTTCTTACAACCTTTCTTCTGCAATTATAGAATGAACAATTAAGTACTTTCAAATGATGTCAATAATAATGATTTCCTAATTATTTTTTAATCCTAAAATTAAATTATATAATTTCAATTTGATAGTACTCTAGTGGTTTGATTTTCTGGGGAGCTACCAATTTTACTGGGAACAGAATTTATTATAGAAATCTCTGGATTATTTCCCATTTGATTGGAAGTTTGTTGAGAGCAGAACCATGCAATTCACTTTGCTTCAATGGACTTTAGTTTTTAGAATGGTTTTAGAATTACAGAAAATTTGGGAAGATAGTACAGAGTTCCATATTCCCTGCACCCAGTTCCCCTTATTATTAACATACATTAATATGGTACATTTGTTACAATTAATGAACCAATTATTTATTCAGGTATCATTAGTTTTTATCTAATGTCCATTTTCTATTTCAGGATTTCCCCATCCAGGATACCACGTCATGTCTCCTTAGTCTCCTTTTGAGTGTGACAGTTTCTCAGACTTTCTTTATTTTTAATGACCTTGGCAGTTTTGATGAGTACTGGTCAGGTATTTTGCAGGGTTCCCCTCTATTGAAAGTTTCGCCATTTTTCTCATGACTAGACCGGGGTTATGGGTTTGGGGCAGGAAGATCATAGAGGTTAAGTGACAGTCTCATCTCATTATCTCAAGGGTACTACTATTGAATGACTCATCACTGTTGATATTCACCTTGATCACCTGGGTGAGGCAGTGTTTGTCAGATTTCTCCACTATAAGGTTTCTCTCCTCATTTCCCCTTTTCCAAACCTCATTCTTGAGCAGGAAGTCATTATGCCTAGCCACATTTAAGGCCTGGGGGTTATGCTCCACCTCCTTGAGAGTGCTGAGTCTAAATAAATTACTTGAAATTCTTCTACATGGGATATTTCTCTCTTCTCCCCCATTTGTTGATTTATTCAATAATTTATAATAATATGGACTCAGGGATATTTAGATATTTATTTTATACTGTGGGTTATGATCCAAGGTTACATTTTTAAATTTTGTTGCTCAAGTTTTTCTGGGTTTGGCCATTGGGAACTTTTTCAGTTGGTTTCTGTGTCCTCTTAACATGTTCCTGAAATGAGGGTGTTGTGGTTCATTGTGTGTGTGTGTTTGAGCACTTCCTTTATTTCTGGCATGTCACTCACTTTAATTCATCTCTAATTTCCAGGACCTCATTTAAGCACTTGTTAAATGAATGCCTTAAATTATGTTGCAGTTTATTTTACTATCTTGTATTTACCTCAAGTTTAATTTTCAAAAACAAGAATGTCTCTGGTTTTATTTTCTCTCTTGTAAAAATACACACACCATTTGTTTGGGGACCAAATATGTTTACATTCCCCCCCCTCCCCGAAACTTTCTCTCTTTATTTTCCAGTTATTGGCAAAAAGTCTAGAGACATTTTAGCAACATTTTTTGGGGGTAGTCACTTAAATAAATCTAAGTGTTTTCTGAAATTTAAAGAGTATAAAAGCGGCGGGGCAAGATGGCAGACTGGTGAGCTGTATATTTTAGTTACTCCTCCAGGAAAGTAGGTAAAAAGCCAGGAACTGCATGGACTGGACACCACAGAGCAATCTGACTTTGGGCATACTTCATACAACACTCATGAAAATGTGGAACTGCTGAGATCTGTGAAATCTGTAAGTTTTTGCGGCCACGGGACCCACGCCCCTCCCTGCCAGGCTCAGTCCCGTGGGAGGAGGGGCTGTCAGCTCCAGGAAGGAGAAGGGAGAACTGCAGTGCCAGCTCTTATCGGAATCTCATTCTACTGATCCAAACTCCAACCATAGATAGACTGAGACCAGACACCAGAGAATCTGTGAGCAGCCAGCCCAGCAGAGAGGAGACAGGCATAGAAAAAAAAAAAAACAACACGAAAAACTCCAAAATAAAAGCGGAGGATTTTTGGAGTTCTGGTGAACATACAAAGGGGAAGGGCCCTGAGGCGCATATGCAAATCCCGAAGAAAAGCTGATCTCTCTGCCCTGTGGACCTTTCCTTAATGGCCCTGGTTGCTTTGTCTCTTAGCATTTCAATAACCCATTAGATCTCTGAGGAGGGCCCTTTTTTTTTTTTTTTTTTTAATCCTTTTTTCTTTTTCTAAAACAATTACTCTAAGAAGCCCAATACAGAAAGCTTCAAAGACTTGCAATTTGGGCAGGTCAAGTCAAGAGCAGAACTAGGAGAGCTCTGAGACAAAACGCAATAATCCAGTGGCTGAGAAGATTCCCTAAACACCACAACTTCCCAAGAAAAGGGGGGTGTCTGCTCACAGCCATCATCCTGGTGGACAGGAAACACTCCTGCCCATCGCCAGCCCCATAGCCCAGAACTGCCCCAGACAACCCAGTGTGACGGAAGGGCTTCAAATAACAGGCACACACCACAAAACTGGGCGTGGACATTAGCCTTCCCTGCAACCTCAGCTGATTGTTCCAGAGTTGGGAAGGTAGAGCAGTGTGAATTAACAAAGCCCCATTCAGCCATCATTTCAGCAGACTGGGAGCCTCCCTACACAGCCCAGCAGCCCAGAACTGCCCTGGGGGGACAGCACTCACCTGTGACATAGAACAGTCATCCCTCAACAGAGGACCTGGGGTGCACGGCCTGGAAGAGGGGCCCACTTGCAAGTCTCAGGAGCCATACGCCAATACCAAGGACTTGTGGGTCAGTGGCAGAGACAAACTGTGGCAGGACTGAACTGAAGGATTAGACTATTGCACCAGCTTTAAAACTCTAGGATCACCAGGGAGATTTGATTGTTAGGGCCATCCCCCTCCCTGACTGCCCAGAAACACGCCCCATATACAGGGCAGGCAACACCAACTACACACGCAAGCTTGGTACACCAATTGGACCCCACAAGACTCACTCCCACACTCACCAAAAAGGCTAAGCAGGGGAGAACTGGCTTGTGGAGAACAGGTGGCTCGTGGATGCCACCTGCTGGTTAGTTAGAGAAAGTGTACTCCACGAAGCTGTAGATCTGATAAATTAGAGATAAGGACTTCAATTGGTCTACAAATCCTAAAAGAACCCTATCAAGTTCAGCAAATGCCACGAGGCCAAAAACAACAGAAAATTATAAAGCATATGAAAGAACCAGACGATATGGATAACCCAAGCCCAAGCACCCAAATCAAAAGACCAGAAGAAACACAGCACCTAGAGCAGCTACTCAAAGAACTAAAGATGAACAATGAGACCATAGTACGGGAGATAAAGGAAATCAAGAAGACCGTAGAAGAGCATAAAGAAGACATTGCAAGACTAAATAAAAAAATGGATTATCTTATGGAAATTAAAGAAACTGTTGACCAAATTAAAAAGATTCTGGACACTCATAGTACAAGACTAGAGGAAGTTGAACAACGAATCAGTGACCTCGAAGATGACAGAATGGAAAATGAAAGCATAAAAGAAAGAATGGGGAAAAAAATTGAAAAAATCGAAATGGACCTCAGGGATATGATAGATAATATGAAACGTCCAAATATAAGACTCACTGGTGTCCCAGAAGGGGAAGAAAAGGGTAAAGGTCTAGGAAGAGTATTCAAAGAAATTGTTGGGGAAAACTTCCCAAATCTTCTAAACAACATAAATACACAAATCATAAATGCTCAGCGAACCCCGAATAGAATAAATCCAAATAAACCCACTCCGAGACATATACTGATCACACTGTCAAACACAGAAGAGAAGGAGCAAGTTCTGAAAGCAGCAAGAGAAAAGCAATTCACCACATACAAAGGAAACAGCATAAGACTAAGTAGTGACTACTCAGCAGCCACCATGGAGGCGAGAAGGCAGTGGCACGATATATTTAAAATTCTGAGTGAGAAAAATTTCCAGCCAAGAATACTTTATCCAGCAAAGCTCTCCTTCAAATTTGAGGGAGAGCTTAAATTTTTCACAGACAAACAAATGCTGAGAGAATTTGCTAACAAGAGACCTGCCCTACTGGAGATACTCAAGGGAGCCCTACAGACAGAGAAACAAAGAAAGGACAGAGAGACTTGGAGAAAGGTTCAGTACTAAAGAGATTCAGTATGGGTACAATAAAGGATATTAATAGACAGAGGGGAAAAATATGACAAACATAAACCAAAGGATAAGATGGCTGATTCAAGAAATGCCTTCACGGTTATAACGTTGAATGTAAATGGATTAAACTCCCCAATTAAAAGATATAGATTCGCAGAATGGATCAAAAAAAATGAACCATCAATATGTTGCATACAAAAGACTCATCTTAGACACAGGGACACAAAGAAACTGAAAGTGAAAGGATGGAAAAAAATATTTCATGCAAGCTACAGCCAAAAGAAAGCAGGTGTAGCAATATTAATCTCAGATAAAATAGACTTCAAATGCAGGGATGTTTTGAGAGACAAAGAAGGCCACTACATACTAATAAAAGGGGCAATTCAGCAAGAAGAAATAACAATCGTAAATGTCTATGCACCCAATCAAGGTGCCACAAAATACATGAGAGAAACACTGGCAAAACTAAAGGAAGCAATTGATGTTTCCACAATAATTGTGGGAGACTTCAACACATCACTCTCTCCTATAGATAGATCAACCAGACAGAAGACCAATAAGGAAATTGAAAACCTAAACAATCTGATAAATGAATTAGATTTAACAGACATATACAGGACATTACATCCCAAATCACCAGGATACACATACTTTTCTAGTAGTCACGGAACTTTCTCCAGAATAGATCATATGCTGGGACATAAAAAAGCCTCAATAAATTTAAAAAGATTGAAATTATTCAAAGCACATTCTCTGACCACAATGGAATACAATTAGAAGTCAATAACCATCAGAGACTTAGAAAATTCACAAATACCTGGAGGTTAAACAACACACTCCTAAACAATCAGTGGGTTAAAGAAGAAATAGCAAGAGAAATTGCTAAATATATAGAGACGAATGAAAATGAGAACACAACATACCAAAACCTATGGGATGCAGCAAAAGCAGTGCTAAGGGGGAAATTTATAGCACTAAATGCATATATTAAAAAGGAAGAAAGAGCCAAAATCAAAGAACTAATGGATCAACTGAAGAAGCTAGAAAATGAACAGCAAACCAATCCTAAACCAAGTAGAAGAAAAGAAATAACAAGGATTAAAGCAGAAATAAATGACATAGAGAACAAAAAAACAATAGAGAGGATAAATATCACCAAAAGTTGGTTCTTTGAGAAGATCAACAAGATTGACAAGCCCCTAGGTAGACTGACAAAATCAAAAAGAGAGAAGACCCATATAAACAAAATAATGAATGAAAAAGGTGACATAACTGCAGATCCCGAAGAAATTAAAAAAATTATAAGAGGATACTATGAACAACTGTATGGCAACAAACTGGATAATGTAGAGGAAATGGACAATTTCCTGGAAACATATGAACAACCTAGACTGACCAGAGAAAAAATAGAAGACCTCAACCAACCCATCACAAGCAAAGAGATCCAATCAGTCAGCAAAAATCTTCCCACAAATAAATGCCCAGGGCCAGATGGCTTCACAGGGGAATTCTACCAAACTTTCCAGAAAGAACTGACACCAATCTTACTCAAACTCTTTCAAAACATTGAATAAAATGGAACACTACCTAACTCATTTTATGAAGCTAACATCAATCTAATACCAAAACCAGGCAAAGATGCTACAAAAAAGGAAAATTACCGGCCAATCTCCCTAATGAATATAGATGCAAAAATCCTCAACAAAATACTTGCAAATCGAATCCAAAGACACATTAAAAAAATCATGCACCATGACCAAGTGGGGTTTATTCCAGGCAGGCAAGGATGGTTCAACATAAGAAAATCAATCAATGTATTACAATACATTAACAAGTCAAAAGGGAAAAATCAATTGTTCATCTCAATAGATGCTGAAAAAGCATTTGACAAAATCCAACATCCCTTTTTGATAAAAACACTTCAAAAGGTAGGAATTCAAGGAAACTTCCTCAACATGATAAAGAGCATATATGAAAAACCCACAGCCAGCATAGTACTCAATGGTGAGAGACTGAAAGCCTTCCCTCTAAGATCAGGAACAAGACAAGGATGCCCGCTGTCACCACTGTTATTCAACATTGTGCTGGAAGTGCTAGCCAGGGCAATCCGGCAAGACAAAGAAATAAAAGGCATCCAAATTGGCAAAGAAGAAGTAAAACTGTCATTGTTTGCAGATGATATGATCTTATATCTAGAAAACCCTGAGAAATCGACGATACAGCTACTAGAGCTAATAAACAAATTTAGCAAAGTAGTGGGATACAAGGTTAATGCACATAAGTCAGTAATGTTTCTATATGCTAGAAATGAACAAACTGAAGAGACACTCAAGAAAAAGATACCATTTTCAATAGCAACTAAAAAAATCAAGTACCTAGGAATAAACTTAACCAAAGATGTAAAAGACCTATACAAAGAAAACTACGTAACTCTACTAAAAGAAATAGAAGGGGACCTTAAAAGATGGAAAAATATTCCATGTTCATGGATAGGAAGACTAAATGTCATTAAGATGTCAATTCTACCCAAACTCATGTACAGATTCAATGCAATCCCAATCAAAATTCCAACAACCTACTTTGCAGACTTGGAAAAGCTAGTTATCAAATTTATTTGGAAAGGGAAGATGCCTCAAATTGCTAAATAGACACTCTAAAAAAGAAAAACCAAGTGGGAGGACTTACACTCCCTGACTTTGAAGCTTATTATAAAGCCACAGTTGCCAAAACATCATGGTACTGGCACAAAGATAGACATATAGATCAATGGAATCGAATTGAGAATTCGGAGATAGACCCTCAGATCTATGGCCGACTGATCTTTGATAAGGCCCCCAAAGTCACTGAACTGAGTCATAATGGTCTTTTCAACAAATGGGGCTGGGAGAGTTGGATATCCATATCCAAAAGAATGAAAGAGGACCCCTACCTCACCCCCTACACAAAAATTAACTCAAAATGGACCAAAGATCTCAATATAAAAGAAAGTACCATAAAACTCCTATAAGATAATGTAGGAAAACATCTTGAAGACCTTGTATTAGGCGGCCACTTCCTAGACTTTACACCCAAAGCGCAAGCAACAAAAGAGAAAATAGATAAATGGGAACTCCTCAAGCTTAGAAGTTTCTGCACCTCAAAGGAATTTCTCAAAAAGGTAAAGAGGCAGCCAACTCAATGGGAAAAATTTTTGGAAACCATGTATCTGACAAAAGACTGACATCTTGCATATATAAAGAAATCCTACAACTCAATGACAATAGTACAGACAGCCCAATTATAAAATGGGCAAAAGATATGAAAAGACAGTTCTCTGAAGAGGAAATACAAATGGCCAAGAAACACATGAAAAAATGTTCAGCTTCACTAGCTATTAGAGAGATGCAAATTAAGACCACAATGAGATACCATCTAACACCGGTTAGAATGGCTGCCATTAAACAAACAGGAAACTACAAATGCTGGAGGGGATGTGGAGAAATTGGAACTCTTATTCACTGTTGGTGGGACTGTATAATGGTTCAGCCACTCTGGAAGTCAGTCTGGCAGTTCCTTAGAAAACTAGCTATAGAGTTACCATTCGATCCAGCGTTTGCACTTCTCGGTATATACCCGGAAGGTCGGAAAGCAGTGACACGAACAGATATCTGCACGCCAATGTTCATAGCAGCATTATTCACAATTGCCAAGAGATGGAAACAAACCAAATGTCCTTCAACAGATTAGTGAATAATTAAAATGTGGTATATACACACGATGGAATACTACGCGGCAGTAAGAAGGAACGATCTCGTGAAACATATGACACCATGGATGAACCTTGAAGACATAATGCTGAGCGAAATAAGCCAGGCACAAAAAGAGAAATATTATATGCTACCACTAATGTGAACTTTGAAAAATGTAAAACAAATGGCTTATAATGTAGAATGTAGGGGAACTAGCAATAGAGAGCAATTAAGGAAGGGGGAACAATAATCCAAGAAGAACAGATAAGCTATTTAACGTTCTGGGGATGCCCAGGAATGACTACGGTCTGTTAATTTCTGATGGATATAGTAGGAGCAAGTTCACAGAAATGTTGCTATATTAGGTAACTTTCTTGGGGTAAAGTAGGAACATGTTGGAAGTTAAGCAGTTATCTTAGGTTAGTTGTCTTTTTCTTACTCCCTTGTTATGGTCTCTTTGAAATGTTCTTTTATTGTATGTTTGTTTTCTTTTTAACTTTTTTTTCATACAGTTGATTTAAAAAAGAAGGGAAAGTTAAAAAAAAAAAAAAGAAAAAGAAAAACAAGGAAAAAAAAAGATGTAGTGCCCCCTTGAGGAGCCTGTGGAGAATGCAGGGGTATTCGCCTACCCCACCTCCATGGTTGCTAACATGACCACAGACATAGGGGACTGGTGGCTTGATGGGTTGAGCCCTCTACCACAGGTTTTACCCTTGGGAAGACGGTTGCTGCAAAGGAGAGGCTAGGCCTCCCTATGGTTGTGCCTAGGAGCCTCCTCCCGAATGCCTCTTTGTTGCTCATATGTGGCCCTCTCTCTCTGGCTAAGCCAACTTGAAAGGTGAAATCACTGCCCTCCCCCCTACGTGGGATCAGACACCCAGGGGAGTGAATCTCCCTGGCAACGTGGAATATGACTCCCGGGGAGGAATGTAGACCTGGCATTGTGGGACGGAGAACATCTTCTTGACCAAAAGGGGGATGTGAAAGGAAATGAAATAAGCTTCAGTGGCAGAGAGAATCCAAAAGGAGCCGAGAGATCACTCTGGTGGGCACTCTTATGCACACTTTAGACAACCCTTTTCAGGTTGTAAAGAATTGGGGTAGCTGGTGGTGGATACCTGAAACTATCAAACTACAACCCAGAACCCATGTATCTCGAAGACAGTTGTATAAAAATGTAGCTCATGAGGGGTGACAGTGGGATTGGGAAAGCCATAAGGACCACACTCCACTTTGTCTAGTTTATGGATGGATGAGTAGAAAAATAGGGGAAGGAAACAAACAGACAAAGGTACCCAGTGTTCTTTTTTACTTCAATTGCTCTTTTTCACTCTAATTATTATTCTTGTTATTTTTGTGTGTGTGCTAATGAAGGTGTCAGGGATTGATTTGGGTGATGAATGTACCACTATGTAATGGTACTGTAAACAATCGAAAGTACGATTTATTTTGTATGACTGCGTGGTATGTGAATATATCTCAATAAAATGAAGATTAAAAAAAAAAAAAAATAAAGAGTATAAAAGCAAAACTCTCAGCACTCAAATGACTTTCCAAAGAAAAGTTGGAGATAGGAGCTTTGTTTTTTTCTCTCTTCATTTAGGCCCCTCTCCATCTCCCACAGCCAACATAAAACAAGACATTGACCTGGGTGGGAGTCGAAAAATCAAAGAAAAAGGCCCAGCATATGAGTGGGTAGATGTCGTAAATTTATGTCTTGGGTCAACACAATTTAGTCCTGCCACCTCCCTCCAGTTCTCCTCTGCCCTGTAGTCTCGCCTCAGACAATGAATTTCCAGGGAGTTTTTGCCTTTTGATCTCCTCACTGATCTAATGCAATTGTCCACAGGCAGAAGCGCTGTGAGGTGCAGAATAAAGTAATGGAGCTAATTTGATTTCCACTCCGCCCCCACCCTGAAGATCTACATGTCTTTATTGTATTAGATCCCTAATGAGATTCTCTGTCTGCACTCTGTCGGCAAGGGACCCGAGCACAGCGGTCTGTGGGAGGGGCTCATCTCAGGAGATTTCCCCCCATTTACATCCCATCTTTAATGGATATGGACCTGCCTGCCCTTGAGTCATAAGGTGATCACATTTCCCTTCCTCAACTGCACTGGGCATGAAGTGGAAAGCAGCCACTGCTACAGAGAAGTGTGGGCCAAAGGGATTTAAAAAAAAAAAAAAAAAAAAAAGCTTCTGTTCAATTCCAGGGGAAAAACAGTACTAAAGACTGGTGCTGGGCTGAACGGTTCATAGGAAGAGCTGTAAACTGATTTCCAGCCCCAAATCATCTGTTTCAGAAAGAGATTTGCTACTGTATGGAAGTTCTCTGTTTCTATTTTGCCAAACAGCCCTATAAATAGTGAGCAATAAAAATAACATTTCAAAGGGCCTTCCCCTGGGACCGAATTACAAGTCATTTCAGTTGCACTGAGGTGTTTCCATGGGTCCCAGATTAAGTCCTGATGAGGGTGTGGCTGATGAGAGGACCATTTCAGTCGAACATAAATATGAAGTTTATTCTGGAAAACTCTGTCCCCTCTAATATAATACTCACTCACTCCCTCTACCCTCCCCACCACCCATAAACCATTTCATAGAGTCAACCTTCTATTTATCTTGCTTCTCTTTATATACATCATATACATATGAGGGTTACTGACATTTCCCACTACCTGTTTCCCACATCCAAAACATTTAATCTACCTGTCTCAAATTATAATATATGCCAGGAGTATAGTGTGATGTAATTTTGCTTTTTTTTAGTCCCCAAACCGCATCTTAACTGGTTGACAACATTGCTGGAAGCTCTGATTTAAATTAATACGGTGCACTTATTTATACAGTTTAGTGACTTGTTTTAAGACCCAGGATGGAGGTGGGGAGAGGCAGGCACGTCAATAATTCACAATTTTATTTCTCCATCTTAAAAGTTGCGGAGGAATGAAAAGAGAGACAAACCGGAGTGCTACCCCAAGAATATTTTTTATAAAAGCAAACATCTTCAGTTTCTTTTAGACCCCTCTTAGATCCCTGAAATCATGGGATGGGGGTAAGGCAAGGCGATTGGCATCATGATTACTTTCTGAGAGGGGAAGGGTAGTTTATAACTAATCTAAGGTCTTTAAGAGGAATCTATCAGCTTTGGTTTAGCTCTCAGTGGACAGGTGTCTGTATCACAGAAGCACCATACATAATTCACCACCAGAGAGCCCCAGAACTTAGCGAGAAGGCTAAATTACCTGTCACTTCCAGAAAAGGTGTTCCCTCAGGTCAAGGTTGAAAGTGCTGGTAAACCTGTGTTAGGAAGACATCAGCCGTGTTTAAATGTCAGCCCTGCTTCTGCTTCTGGGCTGTGGGAAGTGCAGAGCTGGCTATTTACCTCTCAAATTTGCCCACTTCTTTTGCAGGGTGAATTAACATGTTATCAAGAGAGTAAGGAAGTAAGGTTCCTCATTTTTATGATCACGGACCACTTTGTTTATGAAGCTGAAGAACCTTACTGTCTTTGTGGAGGGGCTGGGGTGGCAGGTCCCGTGTCAGAGGTGTGAGCCATTGCAGCTTACACTGAATACAAAAATGTCTCGTCATTACTGAAGGATAGAACACCGAGCCTAGTTCCAGGCAGAGGCTGACTTAGGACACAGTTCATGAAAGGCAGGTGCCATCTGGCTGTTATTAACTGCTGATTGTGCCCCTCTCCTTGATTGACTTATGATTGATTGACAGGTGGAGAAGAGGAGACGGATGTAGCCTGTGTCGGGAAGATGGGAAGAGCTTGCAACTCACCTCTGTAGTTTTGGGGAACCTGTTTGAGGCATTGCACACTGATTTCCTTTCATATTTATCACCTTTATTTCAGACCTTTATAGAAATAGAAGTTCTTTATTTCTAAATAAAATGAAAAAAGTGAATGCTTAAGATTTCTGAGGGTGTTAATCTATAGAGGAATGTTTTGTTTATTAAAACATTTAAATCAAATATAAGTGTTAACTTAATAAAACAAAAATTAAGGAGCAACTCTGCAATATATGAAAAATGTGGTTGAATTTGGTAATATAAAGGAGCAGGAAGGAGAAAAATCATAGTCAAAAAAATTTCTAAAAGCAAGAAGTGAAATGCAAGGCAACTGGAGACCAGGATTATCAGATGTGTTGATTAATATTTGATTGATTAACTGATTGAGATTGATTAATTAATTGATTGATTGGGACTATTTGCTCCAGTTTGGATAAATCTTTAGTCTTTAAGCACAGATGATTTCTTCATTGAGAAAACTTTTTCAGACATATCTCATTAAAAAATAGTGCTTTCAAATTGTGTAAAAAAGAGTCATTTAAATTTAGTAAGCTCAGGATGTGCAAGTGCATTAAGTGTAAACTATTAATTAATTCAACAAAGAGCATTTTCCAAGTTTTGATTGTAGAATTCAACACTCTTCTTTGGAGTATTATTTTAGGATGGCATACATAGAACTAATGAGATTTAAAATCTAACTCTTCTAATCATATCTAATTTATAAAAATGAACTAAATATCAAAAATACTTGCTAAAAATACTGATTCAGGAGTAAAAAGCAAATTTTCCCTTTTAACATGTATTATTTGTGTAAGTGTATGCTTTATACATCGTCACAGTGTAAATTTTAATTGTTTCTGTGCACATTCCAAGTCTTACATATATTAATTGTAAATAATTCTACATGTAACCAAATAAAAATTATTTTAATTAAAAACTGAAACCAAAATAATGCTTCAAAATGTGTACATAGCACAAAGACTCTGAGGATTTATAGTTGACCTCAGTAAAATCTCCTGCCAGGTGGGTACATGCCATTAATAAAGTTAATATGTGGTATCTGTAAAACAAGGATTTTTACACAGAGAAAATCTCGAGAGAGGATACAAAAGGAGGAAGTAGACATTTCTTTGCTCTCGTTTCAAGACTGAATTCCCACTTTTAAGTTATGTGTTTGGAAACGCTCCCTTCATGCTTCTTGTTGAGACTTCTGGGGAGTTGGGGTGGCAGAAGTAACAAATAGAAGCTTGGAGCTGTTTTCTGTTTTGCAAGGGTGCAAGCATTTAGATACACCTTTGGGACTGGCAGTTTCTCTGTTTGGGAAAATGATTCGAATGGACCCCATGGCTTTAACTACCATCCACACACTGAAGACTCCCAAATTTATATCTCTTCCTTGGATGTCTCCCTGAACTCCAAACTCATTTATCAAACCGCTTACCAGACGTCTCCATTTGGAAGTCCATATTTCAAACGTTACAAGTTCAAAAATGAACTCATAATTTTCTGTTCCAAACCTGTTCTTCTTATGGTCTTCCCCATTATTGTTAACAGCAAATTCATCTTTCCAGTTGCTCAAGCCAAAAACCTTGAGTCATCCTTGACTTCTTTCTTTTTCTCATAAGCTACATCCATTCTGTTATGAAATCCTTTGCTTCCAAATATATCTAGAAATGCAATCACTTTTCACCATCTCCACAACTACCACCCTCGTACCAGCCACTCTCTTCTCTTCATCGGTTATACTAGCATCTTAATTGGTTCCCCTTTTTTTCTCCACCCACCCAATTCATAGGCTCTATTTCTATCACACAGCAGCCAGAGTGCCTTTTAAAAGTAAATAAGATCATGCTGCCCCTCTGCTTGAAACACTGCAATACCACTCCAACTCACGGAGAGTAGCGTCAAGTCCTAACATTTGTGCGTGATCTTCATAGGACCCCTCACCCTCAACTCTCTGACCTCACCTCCACAGCCCACCCTGTTCTAAATTGCACAGAGTGTGTTTCCCCCACAGGGCCTTTGGACCTTTTATTAGCCCTTCCTCCAGCTAGCTACAGGGCTCCTCTCATCTCCTGGTAGACTGTTCAAATGTTAATTTCTCAGAGAGGCCCTCCAACCCTTCCTCCACTTCTCTGCTTCATTTTATCTAGAGCACTTATCACCATCTAATATACTTTACACCTTAGTCATTTATTTTATCTTCCCTCACTAGAATGTAAACTCCCTCCCTAGAATGTGTTTTGTCTGATTTGTTCACTACTATTCTCAGGAACTTCCAGGACCTGGAATACAGTACCCAATAAATAATTGTTGAATGAATGAATACATTTTCTTACACATAAAACTGAGACCTGATAACCTCTACAGTGTAAGTTTTTTTTTTAATCTTTTTTTAAAAAAATTATTCTTATTGTACATAAAGAAAATTTTTTGGGGGGTACAGTTTTATACATTTGATTAGTTCATAGAGTCATGTAAACCTCACCACAATCAAAATGTAGAACAATTCCATCATCCCTCAAAATAATTGCTCATGCTACCTTTTCAGAGTAAAACCCTTTCCCCAGCTTTAACCCCTAGAAATCACTGATCTGTTCTCCATGCCACAGTTTTGCCTTTTCCAGAATACCATATAAATGCAGCCATACAGTGGGTAGCCTGTTAAGTCTGGCTTCTTTCACTTAGTAAAATGCGTTTGAGATTCATTCACACCATTGTGTATATTAATAGTTTATTCTGTTCTGTAACTGAGTGGTATTTCATTGTATGGATGCACCAGCTTAGATTTTAGGTTTTCCAGGAGACCGTGGATTAAGGGAATATGCCATCAAGTTGTATATCACAAAACCACATCTCTAAGAGAATACACAAAGTTTTGTAGGGATTATAGAGCTACGTTTAGCTGTTTTTCTTTTTTTAAACTAAGTATCAAAAAAGACCTGAAGAAAATACACCCAAAATATTAATAGTCATTTTCTTTGGATTGGGGAGTTATAAGGGGCTTTCTTTTCTTTTTTCTACTCTTTTCTAATGAGGCAATTTTTATAATGGCAAAATTTTATTTTGAACAAGGTGATATATTTATGTAGAAACTAAAATATCTAGATGATATAATTTGGGGGAATGAAGGGAATTTTACTTTGTTTAGATTTAAATGGCATCAATCTAAATCAGCTGCGCTTTGTTGGGGGATGAGGAAAAAATGGTTCAGTAAAAAATTTACTTAACCCATAGGAGGAAAATGGATACTAATTTTAAGATTATAATTTATGATATACTCAGTAACAATTTTATACCTGCAATCAAGAAGACTGCTGCTTCTTTAAGAAATGAGGGTCTCCAAACAGCTTATGAAGTAATAGATCATATATAAATAGGTTGTTTGCTCTCAGTACAGATGCCATCATTACTAACTACTTTCAGGCTCTTTGAGAGCAAAATAATTCTGTAATGCATCATTGAACATTTAGTTGCTTCATAGCAGATGGTTTCAGGGGTCCATCTGCTCACAGCAATGTTTTCAACAAGCCCCCTTCACCTTCACCAAAAAGGTATGGAAGCATCAGAATATTCATTCTCCACTACAGGTGCCTTTCTTTGGCTCCCCTGTATTCAGGAGAGAGACCACTCCCTGTTCCCCCCACCCAACCCCCAGAAAACAGCTGTTGGCCAGGGTTTCTTTAAAACGAGGCTTACTGTAAGTGCCAGGGAAACTAGTGGAAGAAACTCTGAATTTAAAGAACTGTAAACTTACCCAAGTTATCCTGTGTGTGTGTATGTGTGTGTGAGTGTGTATGAAATGATTGCTTTCCCGGGATGACTATGTTATAAATGAGATATTAGGCAGTCAGCATTAGTTGCATTTCTCTTGCCTGAAGCATGTGCAGGAGCCATGCCGAGTTGTTTAGGGTTTGCTAAACAAGGGGGAGTCCCTAGGGCAAGGTCAGATGAACACATGAAATACACAAAGAAGCTACAACTACAACCATATGGATAAGAGCAAACTGAGTATATTATCTGAATGCTGAGGGATTCCTGGGGTAAATGCTATGGGGACACAGCTAGTTTTATTCCAGAAATCCCAAATGCCCCATTACCTATGTGATCACTGAAATTTGCAGTCAGACTGCTGGAGATACAGAATGGTGGCATGCAATGAATAAGACATGTGCAGCAGCTGCTCTCTAAATATGTAGAATTTTCTTTTCCAAATTGGAAAATAATAAGGAAAGACAAAGTTGTTGAAGAGGAAGCACAGAACATTAAGTATAGGGCTATTACAAAGCTGCAAGAAAATGACAGTCAACTTATTTGGGAAAGTCAAATACACTAAGCACATGGATCTCACATCATGAATTATACAAATATATTTCAGGTATTGAATAATTTTATCAACAATTTGAAAGCAAATGGAATAATGACAACTGCTATTTCAGAGAACCATGTAAATACTGACTATTGCTCCTCTCTGTGGCTGCAAAAAAGCATTCAGAGAAGATTTCTGTGTGTTGTTTTTAAGTGACTACATTTTAATTTGTCTTTAAAAAGGAACAAATGGACTCAGATTAGGATACTAAAGAAAATTGAAGCAGTTTTCAGAGTTACATTTCAGAGAGTTGTTTGAAGGCAATTTGACTCTCTATTATCTTCTTTTTAAGAATTAAAAGAAAAAAATGAAAAAAACTAGAATTTTTGGCTTCCTGAAATGCATGATATTTGCCGTAAGCAGTTGTCGTTGGTGGCAGCTGTAGCCTTAATATTAGTTCATTCCATTTTTAACACGCACTTATTAAGTACCTACTAGTTGCCCAGCATTGAACAAAGTTTACACAAGAGTCTATTTCCAACCTTAAGGATCTTTCCAGTTTCAAAGCTGAAATTCCTTGCCTAAATTGTTCAAGTCAAAGGTGAGTGATTGGTTACTAACCACAAGACTGAAGGAGTGACCTGCGTTAGAAACCAGAGAGAATACACATTCCTGATATTGCCATTCATGTCTTCTTGATCCCCTGTCAAGAAAATCCACTGAAATTGACTGTACCATCTCTCCTACCCTTGCCTTCAAAGCAATTACCACAAACATGCTTTCTGTATTTGTGAAAGCCTTTAGAGCTCAGCCAATTTAATTCACTTTGCTTTTTAAGGCATTAATTGGGTATTCAAGTATGCTCAGAACTAGTAGTTGTGTGAATTACCAAAATTAAGTCAAGGATTTGTTCCATGCCCTCAAGCAGCTTGTAATCTACTTGGGGAAAAAGGACAGACCTACCTGAAACTGTAAGAAACAATTCTAGGGCACATTTAAGGACTACAGCATTAAAAGCTAAAGGCATCCTAACCAGGGAAAAGAGGAACATAGGGTGGTGGGGTGACTCAGAAAGACACCCATGTTCTTGGGCTGTCACGGACTGGGTCAAACACTAATTTGTTTGAGTGCTTTAGAGAAGAAAGTGAGAGTGAGAGAGGCTTGTGTTAACTTTAAGGAATTTTGAATTGATTTTTTTTTTTTTTTCAATTGGAAGTGGTTTTAGGTGTATGTGTTTTGACAAAGGCAAAGCTAGAGTGAATACCAAAAGGTAGGAATAAACGGGATGGGATCAAGGCATAGTTTTGGGGTGGGAGGCTGAGGCTAAGGGGCCATGTTTTGAACTAGTGAGAAAGGAGGGTGACTGGGTAAGTTGGATCCTGAGGGTGGTCAGCCTTGAATGTGGGAGGTAAATGCATATGAAAGCTGAGCTCTATTTGAACCATGTCATACATGGTCTAACACGGCACAACTGTTTGGTGTACTCAAGACTGGCAGGGACCCCGGGCTATTAGTGCACTAACCCGAGTACCAAGGAATACTGGTTATAATGACCACTTATTACATTGTCTTACAGCTTTAATGAAGATCACCTACCAGAAAGAATCTGACATTACACATCTGAAAATATGTTTGGTTTAGAAGATACGAATATTACTTCAAACTTGAAAGAGGGAAAGCTACTTACTAGAAAGCATTTTTTAAGAAAAGATTTATCAGAATGTATTTTTACTTAATCTAGCAGGGTCTTCTTAAGCAAAGAGATCCTTGCACTCTTCAAATCTGAGAATAAAACCCACTCTTTGTAAATGTGACACCAGCAAACTAATTTGAGTCTTTCAAAAAGGTCTGAATTCAATAAAACAAATTTGGTAAGTCTAGATTTATATATGTTCAGACATTTATCCAGTGTTTTTAAGGGATGCTGTGAAATTGTGTGACCTCAAAAAATGATATTTTAATTAACTTTGGGTTGCTTTATGTACCAACCAGACAGATTTGAAAGGTGATGTCAGAAAACAGTGCCAGAGCAATAGTTTCAATTTTTTAAGGCAATACAGCTCTATTTTCAAAAGAAATCTTTTGCAGGATTCCAATATATAAAATAGCTAATATGGGAGCTGTTTTTGTTGATGTGGAGTGGGGGAACTTGGTTTCCATGGCCTGCCCTCAGTGCCCTGCCCCACACATCAGTCCAGAATCCCTGGTGCCACTCAGCAAGCTTTCTACATGGCACTGAAACTGGTTGGTTTAAATTTCTCACTTTTCATTCAGTTTGTATAATCGCTTTGTCCAGAAAAAAATGGGGTATATGATGGTCACATTTGGGTATTGAACCAATTTTTATCTTTCTATGTAAACATCCTGTATTTTCTCTTTATTTCACCCATGCAATAAATGATTATCTCTTGCAGCATCTCTAATAAAATATTCTGTCATAGACTTGCACTAGTACTCAAGTGATACTATGTCAAAAATGATTTTATCTTGAGTATGCTAAAGTTACATATTTTCTTTAGAAAGTTTGTGTTTATTGACCCAGACATCTGTACTTTTGGGTTAAAGAAGAAAACCATGAAAAACATAACTTCCTCTTAATTGCAAGTAGCAACAGAAACCATTTAATTAAAGGCCATTGTCTATAAATCTTAGTGTAAGGCGAGTACTGTCTTACTTGCAGTCCTGTATAATGGATGACCGGGTGTCTCTCTCTGCCTATGCACAAAGCAAAGGCAGGTGCAACACAGTCATGTTTCGGGTGACTTTCAGGGCCTGGAAGCCATTGTAATTACAGGCATAAGTTTCAACAACAAATACAGATACAGCTATGTAGCTAAACTGAGAAGCAGCCTTTATCTTTTAAGGAAAGATATAATTGACCAGAAAGCAAGTAAATATTAGTGATTTAGCAAAAACAAACAAACAAAAATACTCTCAGGGACTCTTTGGATGTCTACATATATCCCACCAAATCTCTTGAGCCTTCTACATCTATAATTATGGTATAGCACAAAGATTCTTTTTTAAAAATCTATTATCTCTTAAATGAAAAATTTAATTAGTCGATCATGTTAGGGTTGCATCTTTCCCAGTACCCCACAGGGTGGTGATCCCTCTCCTTCGAGCAACATTTGCACTCCCCCCCCCCATACACACACTTTAAATTCCTTGATTACTGAGAGTCAGTCATTCGTCAGACACAGGGGGGTACAAAGATGAGTAAGATAAAAGAAAGCCTAATACAAGAGACAGACAGGTAGATAGATGATTATGATAATGCGATTGAATTTTGCATAGTTGGGCAGTCTTCCTGGTGAATATCAAAAATTATTGAATCAGAATATTTATTGGGCACTTATCATGAGAAGCCACCGTGCCAGGCACTCTGAGATGATACAAAGAAGAATAATTGATTGTGCTGGATTCAAGACACCTATAGACTTGTGAGACAGAAATATCCTGGGATATGAAATTCCAAAGCCCTGAGTTCAAATCCTGATTTCATCATTGAATAATTAGGTCACCTTGGGCAAGTTACTTTATGTCTCTGAGCCTCAGGTTATTCTTCGTTTATAAAATGGGTGTAGTAATGCTTTTTTCCTACGATTGTGAGGATTAGATGAACAGCATACTTCAGTGTCTGCCTGGAAATCAGCTATGTTACATGTCCTCAAAAGTGTTTTAACATGCTTGATTTGGGAGTTGAAACAAGTCCATATGGAAAGATAATGATCAGCAGAAGGTGGTATGTATTTGAATGTAAAATGACACAGAATTGAGGGGAGAGAGACCACTAGAACTTGACTGATCAGTGGTGACCTCCCAGAAGCTCTGTTTAGCTAGAGAGAAAGAAAATGGACAGAGCAGTGTTTATTTATCTAGATCATTCAATTAACAAGAAAGCTCCATGGGACTCATTATGTTGGTTAAAAGACAACGAATTATGAAACATTTATAGAAAAGAGGCATAGAATACAAGAATTTGAAATTTTTACCAAAAAGTGGGCTCTGTATTGCTGTGTACAGTTTTGGTCATCACAAATGAAACAAAGGAAAATCCTTGGAGCCAAGTTGAACTTACTCCCCTGAAAAATCTACCGTTGACACAATTTGAGACATAAGCATATATGAATTGATCACAATTTCAAAATCATCTAGCTTCAGCTTTAGTCATAACCTTAATTAAACATAAGATTTCCTCAAACTGATATCACAAATAACAATACAAATTTGTATCTCAAACACTGTGAAACATGTCATATGCAAACTACTACATTACCATTTTAGGTGATTCAAAACCAGGATCGGGTTGTAACTCATGATTTCACTACCACTGGTGAAAACTGTCAACTCGTTTTTACCTCTGGGATATACTACTTGAAAAACAGCACGACCCCCAGTGCCCTAAAAGGGACTAGTCACTATTCTCTTTGCAACTCATAGGACTACACTTAGAGAATTGGTGACCTGATTCAAAGCATCTATTTCTAAAATGTAAGTAAAGGAAATGTGAAGAACAAGTAGTACCTGGGACGTTTCCATTACTGCTTGCTTTGGGAGACACTGATTTCAATCAGCACTTGGAGTCCCTGAGTGCCTTGGTGGCTTTGTGTAGATCCCAAACAGAAAAAGGCCAAATTAATATTTTTAGAAAGTACCTAGATAAATAACCCAACATAGACTTACCAATCAGATAATTATCACATCTCCACTTCTTTTGTAGGGCGGTGGTGTTGATGGTAGAAATAACATTTATGGCATGGTCTGGTGATCACAAAGGAAAGAGAAAATTATAGAATAATGACAACAGGTTTTCACAGTTATGCAAACACCTAAGTAATTTCTAATAAATTCACCACTTCGATCTCAATCATGAACTGTGAAGATTTGCTCTTAAAGCTCAGAGAACTCCCTGTAGATAGTTTTATATGTGTTGTATATAAGGAGACCTAATTATATTTATGCCTCATTGATAATTTGCTACTTCTTTAGAATAAATTGACTGCAAATTTGAAGATTATTAGTGAAAAAAAATATGCCCTTTTAATGAAAAGCATCACTGCCAACAAATGGCTGACCTACATTCACAAAATGACTAAATTACAGTGATTAAATCTGAGGCAATTTAAGCGTTTTGTTACAATAGGAAATTGAACTTCTTCCCATGTTTATTTAGTGGTATTAGCTGTTCATTTTAGCTTTTGGCTCAGACATTACTCTTTAAAATTAGCAGTGCTTTGTTGTTTCAGAATAAGAAAAAGACGGGCATAGATGGCTGAATTAAAACTACACTTTCTTCATTCAAAACAAAGTTTGATTCAGTTGGATGTATGCATTCCAAATTATGAAGGTAAATTGCCTCTCAAATCAACATATACTTGGGGTGGTGATGCTTCCAGGCTTGGGATATTTTATTTGGGGATGTGGAGTCACTTGGTTTTTACAATTAAGCTATGGGTCACTCTAGAACTTTTTTCAGAGGCAAGGTAAAATGAAGTTACCATTAGACTCCAATGTAGGATGCATCTCACAAAACCCTCTCCCTTGCCCCTGTTTCATTCCATTTATATATAGCGAACATCCAATAAGCTCTGACCGATGCACTTTCCTTCTTAACATTCTCAGTCTCCCCGCATTAGTTCAGACGAAATCAGAGTCACTTACTTTTCAGTCTGCAGTGCCCCTGGTGCCAGACCAGCTGCAGAGGGTGACCCGGCTGAGGAGCCTGCTAATCTCCATGGCCCTTGGGTCTTTTCTCTGAAAGAAACAGCAAGAAAACATGCCAAGTGCTATATGTAAGAAGGTGGGATGTCATTGCCACAGAAAGCACTCCTGGTGTTGCCTGTCCACCACTGAGATTTTTGAGATCATGAACAAATGGAAAAGCACCAGTGGCAAGAACAGTTGCCACTCTGAATCTCAGTTCCTCTTTTTACAATACATTGGAGGAAGGGCTAATAAAGCTTTTTATTCTTCTCTGCAAGTGTGTGTAGATAGAGGTCTAAGTTGGAAAAATGCACCATCTTAATTATTGTCTGTAAAGACAGGCAAGTTCAGGAAAAGGATAAAGTCACTTTGGAGACTACTAAGGACCAGCACTCCTTCAAAATCTGGCAAAAATGAAACGTTCTCTTTATGATAAATACAAGCCTTTGTTAGGTGAGGAAAATAGGACTCCCTTATTTGATATGATAAAACCAAATTCTCTCTGACAATCTCAGGATGCTGCTGATTTTTAGACATGTCCTTTTTTTGGGGGGGGGGGGGTTGTATTTATGAAATCAGGCAATTTTCATAATAAAAAATGAAAAAGAATGACTATATTCTTAAATATTAACTGAATAACTGTTGTAGCTTAATTATTCTAGGGGCAGGCCTAAATTTTGTTTCAAATAAAATGAACAAACAAAAAAATGGCTGAATTCTGACATCTTTACCAAATAAAGTATGAAGAATAGTGAATAACGTTGTCACTCTCTTTTCTAAAAGTCACTGTAATAGAATTTAATGATTTTAATCTAAGTGGCATTTGCTGTACTAAAAGAAAGATGGTTCCCTATTCTTCCCTTCCTAGTATATTTACAGATTATCAAAAATGAAACTCTTCAATGAATTTAAAATAAAAATATCATGGTTTATAAGGATTGTAAATTAAATTTGGTTTAGGATTACAGATGTTGAAAGCCAATATTAACTTTATAACTCTCTGTTTTAAAAATTATCATGAAAAAAATCATTAGCAAAAAAGAAATTGGGAAGATATAAATTGATTGTGCTTTCATTTGTTTTTTAAGTTAAAAAATTATTTTCATGGAAAAATTATATAATTGCACCCAGAATTCCTGACCATATTGACAAGAGACTCATCTTAAATTTTATCCTTATCACAGCAAGTCGAAATTTTTAATTATTATTTTAAATGTGACATAGGGCAGAATTATCAACCTCACTAAAACCACCGTTTTTTTTAAAAACTGGAAAAAAACATAATTTTGATTTTAATAAACTTTGAAAATTATTTTGTAATTAAAAAGTATGATTTGCCTTAGTGTTTATTTTTGACAGAGTAGAATTTCTAAGTTCTACTGATTATAATCTTAATTAAATTGCCCTTTCAGTTACTTAAATTATTCAATATGTCAACTTCAAGAATAGGAGAGATATTGTGATTATTTAATTTTAAACACTAAAATTTCCTCTTGGATGAGTTTATTTTAAAATCTGGAATCTTTATTGCCAAGATATAAATGCTGGAAGCCAATGCAGTAACCAGCAGAGGGAGGGGGTTCAGGACTGAGGGAGCTCTGTTTTCATTTCTTTTCATTACTTCTGAAATGCTGTTCACCTTTAGTAGCCATCACTCTAGTTCTTAAATAGTTTGGGCCAATAGCATTTGAAACCCTATAACCTCAATTTTTAAATGGTGCTTTCCTGGCCCAGTTGGGCTGTGACATTATTTCCTCTGCCTTCTGAGTTGAGAAAATTACTTTTAGCAGGTCATAGTAAAGGCAGAATTATTACATAATTGGAAGAAGCATGTTCCATTTTTCAGGAACCGGACAGTGATATTGGGATGTGTGTGTGTGTGTTTTCCTTTCGCTTCCACCATTTACACAAGTGCCCTGTATTCCTTTTGGATAAAGACAAGACTTCTCTGCACCCATTTCGCCTCCAATCTAATGAAGTTGTTAAAGTAGCAAGACTGACAGGTTAATTATCCTTTATAAAAGGGGGACAAATTGAACTGTGTCTTTCCATCATTTTTTGATATATCAAGAAGCTCCGGAGGTTCCCAGATGCGGCTCTGGTGAATAGAACAGCCAATCCACTCTGCAATTCTTTCCTGACCCTGCTTTCCCCAGCGGGGCCTCACTATATTGCAGTTGGTTTTTGTTTCACATTCAACAGATTCCACTTTATTATAAATTCAGGAGGATTTTTTTTTTCTCTGTCTCTCCATATGTTGGCTGACAGCTCCCCTGAAATAACTGATGGCTAAATTTAAACTCTGATGAAAATTAACCCAAGTGTTAAATGCAAACAGGAGCTGCTTGGAAGAGAAAAGAGTTATCATGGTAGATGCCAAACAGTGGAAAATGTGTGTAAATTAATGGAGCCTCGCTGGTGACAAGCCGTCAGGCAGTTTGATGGCTCTTGCTAGCACTTTAGTCCCACTGAAGTTGGCCAGAGGGCAGCACGGACAAGTCCTGCTTTTCAAAAAGACCGCGGGAAGCTTGACAGTAACGCTAACTAGATCATCGAAAGTTCATGGTCAAATAAGAGATTTTTTTCCCCGTTTTTGCAAAGCTTTGCACTAAACAGAGTTTGCAGACAGGAGAGCCATGAATGAGATCGAATTGCAAGTGCAGCAAAATGATCAAAAGAGGAGAAGGAAGCCAGAAAAGAATGTTTCAAAAAACAAACTAACAAATTGCATCTGATTTCAAAGTTAATATTGAGAAATTGGTTTTGTTAACAATAAAATGCATTTGATTTGGAACATCTACTTAGAAAGCAATGCTTCACTCACTCCAGCAATTTTTCACAGAAATTACATTTGTATTTCTTGATTTTTCAAATTAAAATATGTAATGCTATTGGAGCTTATTGAAAGGAGGTGGAAATCTAATCAAATGTATCTCTATTTCCCATTGTGATGCAGATGTGGCATCCATAAGGATGTAAGGAAAAATTCAGCCATTCATCCGTTTTTCGCCATGAGTTAGGCAAGCATTTTGTTTCTCCAAAAAATGTAACATTAATAATATGCCATTAAACTTAATTTTAGAGGGCTATAATAGATAGGGTATTGAATCATGGAGCAGAGAAACTGCTTTCAGTCCGGGCTCAATCTTTTAATAGTCCTGTAACCTTGAACGAGTGAATGAGCCTCAGTTTCCTTATTTATAAAATGGGAGTAACAGGACTATATGGAATTGTGAAGATGAAAGCACTTTGAAACTGGTAAAGTTTGAGCAAAACTAAGTTATGTGTTACTACTGTTATAAAAGATAATGTATTATGATAAAATAAATCCAGTTAATAAGAGAAAATGGTCGTCCCAGCTTTCTCTGTACTTTTCTGCAAAGTGTAATGATTCTCAACTTTCTATTTCTTCAACACAGTCTGGTTAGTTGTTTGATTTAATAATTTTCTCCTCATCCTGACCACAAAAGTGTTAGATACTGTAGATTTATTACTTTAATTAAGTTAAAATTAATTTTATTTTTAGAATTTCATAACATCCCTTAAGGACTCCTCAGGCCATTCAGAAACAGCCTTTAGTTCTTTATTGGAAGCATGTGTAGTCTTATTTTCTGGGCTAGAAGCCACCCGTACCTCCATCCTGCATTAGAACTCTTTGGGGGAAAGATTACTTATCATTTAATTCAATTTAGGGAACATAGTCAATCTTATGGAGAAAGTTGTTTGAATTAGAAATTCCTGGTGTTTGTTACAACTGATTTTTGGCCTCAGTCCATACTGACTTCTGCAACAAGATCCCTTCATCCTTTCGGGTTTTATCCAGATTTGCATGTTGATCCCACTCCCATGGAGGGCAGAGTGGAACAGTTCCAGCTGCTTCTACATTTTGTGGGTAAACCCCTTTCACCTCATGATTCCCAAGGATTGCAAGTGCACCCTGAGCTGCATCCTGGCCCCATACCTGGGTGGGAGGTTGTTTAACCTCTCTAAGCTTCGGTTTCTGCACCTGTGACATGCAGATGTACTGAGAAGTGTTAGGCAGAATGAAAGAAATCATTTACGTAAACCATTTAACCAGTACTTGGAGCTTAGAAACTCCTCCTTAAAAATTAGTGAATATAAAAAGTGATAGGAAGGTTGAATCAAACCCTAAATAAATACTGATGAATAACATTTATTAATGACTAGCCCCTTTCCCCACATGAATGTCTCCCAGTGTGCCCTGCCACAGACTAAGAGCTGGAGGCACTTTCTGACAGACACAACCCCCATGCTGTGAGGTCCTTCCCAAGGTCTAACCGTGGGCCTAGGATCATCCTGGAGTCAAGTGTTCCCTACGTTTAGTGCAACTTCCTAAACAAAAAGTGAGTTAAAATATTTAATTAATGTAGAACTGGATTGGGAGTTAGAGTAACTGAGTTTTAATCCTAGTTTGGGCATTTAATTAAGTAAATCAACTTTTTTTCTCTCAAATTCAGTTCCCTGGTCTAACAGAAGGACTGTTCAATTAAGTCAATTTGTTCAATAAATATTTATTAGGTACTACTATGAGTAATAGGTGCCATTTGTTGGAGACTTACCATTTTATACACATTATCTTATTTATTCTTAGGCAATTCTGTGAGAACTATTATTTATCCCTACTTTACAGGTGAGGAATCTGAGGATTTGACAGGTACAACCATTTTCCCAGGATACAGAGTTCATACATGGCAGCTCTGCACTTGAAATCTAATTCTGTTAGACCCCAAAGCACACCCTCGAGTACAACTCTACTCTGCTGACTTCCACTCTATGCAAAACAAACAAACAAACAAAGAAGCACTGAGCCAAGAGCTGGGCCTAGATTATCCTTACCATCCCCTTCCAACATTAACATCTGAAGCAGTTGGAATTATGTCCATTGCTCAGTTCAAATGGAGTTAACAAAATTAAGAGCCGATTAAAGGACCAAAAAAGACATTTTAGTCACCTGGTTATCTATCTGCTAGCAAATACTATAGGGAGTATCTTTTGTGAAGCAAGCTCTCCTTAAAACAAGTTTTATATATGTGAAATATTTGCCATTTCCTATGGTAACCAGTAATTCAAAAGCAATTTTGCAGGAGCTGGTCACCTATCCATACTGGGACAGTTATAAAGCAATTTCTTTTTCAGATCTGCAGTGAATATGAGCAAATCTAACATTTTTTTTTAATCAAAATATTTTTTTGTTTACGTATCTACAATTATTTCATTCATGTGCTCTCAAAGCAAGGAGCTCGTAATTCTATCAGCAGAACGTCCCTATTCTTCAAAATGGCCGGAAATCCATATGCTTATGTTCCACAGTATTTCCCTTCACTTCAGAGCCCTGAATTAAAGGAGTCAAATGTGCCACTATTCAGTTTGTTCTGCATCCCAGAAGGGATCAGAAGGACTGAGGGCATGAGGGCAACGGGAACTCTGGTGAGCAATTGCTGCCGTCAGGCTGAGTCTGGACCAGGTGGGGGAGCCCCCGGAGCCGGCGGGAGTGATGGAAAGCTGTTGACATCTGAAGGCCCTTCCAGTGGCCTCTGCCAAGAGAATGGGGAGGGGTTTTCATCTGCGGCGGACCCGTCTCCACATCACAGCTTGCACTAATTGGTCCTCTTGCTGGCTCACGCAGCAGGGAGGCCGAAGATTGGCACGGCGTTGTGCTGCTAGGGCAGTGTGAGCCCGGGACCTCCTGGTCCTGCCGAGGGTGCACCGAGGGGCCGGAGATCACAGCAGACCCTCGGCTGACTCAGCGCTGGCCCCAGCACTCCTGTGGAAGGAGCAATGAGAAGAAATGGAGCCCTGTGAATCTGGCACCAAGCAGTAGCGGGCAGCCTTCTATTTCTAAAGCCACAGGAATTATTCACTGGGAATGTGAAGAGGAAGACTTTGCTAAAGGAGAAGTCAGCTTCACCTATATTTTTTTTTAATAGAAATTTTCTTTTTTTGTTTTTCAAAAAAGCATAGTCTTTTTATCCCAAACTTCAAATGTGGCCATTCCTTCCTTCATTTTTCAGGAACCCTACAAATTTCCTTTATGTGTTTATTTCATGCACTGTAAATTTCTGGTCATATATTCATTTCAGTTGCTCTTGTGACTTCTATATACAGAGTACCATCAAAATGCAATTTCTTTAAAGTGAGATTACATTTGTCTAACATGAGATTCAGCATCTGGTGTGGATTCCCATTCCTTTCTCAGACTAAGAGTAAGTCATGTACTTTAAATGCTCATGAGGACCCACAATGTTGGCTGGTAAAAGTGACTCCAAGCTGCCGAGGGGCTCTGGATTCTGATTTTCGTCTCTCAAGCATTTTCTGCTAACTGGATGGTGTAAACATCCATCAAGAATTTCCCTTTGTGCACTTACCCGCACACATTTGCACACACGTGCACCATCCAAGGCCACAAATATCAGGAGATGGAACCCACTTTCTTTTAGTGAGTCAACGATTGTCCTTCCCTAGAGGATTTATCCCATTCAGTGAACTTAATAAAATGAATGTTAAATAAATGATGATACAAGCACATAATGGAATACTATGCAATCATTAAAAATGATCGATTAGTCTTACATTTATTCACATGGAAAAAGCCTACGATATATTGGTAAGTGCATTAAAAAAATGTCCAGTGTGTAGTATCACCTATTTTTGTAAAAATACATCTTTACAAGGTCATGAATATTTATGTTTGTGTAAGAAAATAAATCTGGAAGGTTATGCACTAAAATTATAGTAGCAAACTCTCCAGGTGTTAGGAAGCAGTGAGCATGTGGTGTTATACCCCAGGCAGCATGAATTGTCCCATTTGCTGGCAAAATAAGTCCCCTATCAAGGATTCAAGTAGGATCGACGGTCTACCCCACCCCCAGATACGGGCTTAGGACCTTGGCCTCGCCAGTCAGAGTACTCAGGCCACAGCAAATTCTAGGTTTGACACATGACTCAAGATGGACTGGTCAGAGACTTCTTGGTATTTTTGGGGGTAGCTATTAGGGAAGAAGATCTGTTTCCACTAGGGTTGTTCCACTAGTGATATGCTCCCATGAAGCTCCTAGCAGCCACTGTCCCCTGCAGGAAGACAGCTGGTTAGGGATGCAGAAAGCAGAGCCCTGATGACAAGGATGTAGCTGCTGGATCCAGCCTGCCTAAAGCAAGGTCTAGCCCTTGACCATTTCAGTTACATAAATTAAAATATTCCCTTTTTATTTATGCTAGATCAAGTGGAACACATACACTGCTTTGTTTTCAAAATCTTTTTCACTGAGTACGAACTACATTTATAACCAATGCATACATACATACATAAAAAGCTATTCAAAGAGATTATTTTTTGGATAATATTATTTACTGAATATTTTACTATAAGCCAAGCAATGGACATCTCTAACCCTCACAGTAATACTTCGAAGTAAATATTATCCCCATTTTATAGATAAGGAAACCAAGTCTCAGAGAAGTTTAATAATCTAATAATCTGGCCTAGATTAAACATTAGTCAGTGGTGAAACCCATAAGCAAACTCAGATAGGCCTGGTTATAAAGCCTGTAACTATTATTTTTTACTGCCTTTGAGTAATTGAAAGGCAAAAACAAGCCTGAATATCATATGACAAAGCAAGCATTTTTGTTTTTGTAACAGCCATATGCATGTGTATATTTTTCTATCTGTCTATTTACATACATGCATACATGTATATATTTCATGCATATAGGTAAATGAATGTGCATGTTCATGTGTGTATGTGAGTGTGTGTGTGTTTAGAAGAGAGGCGATGATTTCTCCAAACCTTCGCTGCTGTGTCTCCAAAGAAAACTGTCAATCTTATATCAAGTCCTGCTCAAATGCTCCTATTCTATTGGCTTTCACTCTTGTAAGTATTTAATCTGATCTATTCAGTTATTTGTGGATTGACTGTACATTCTGGTTTCCAAAGCTGCCCTGGCTTACATCTATTGTCTTAGAATATTTACATATCGTACCTCCTTTTGCCCTCAACACTGTCGCAGTCAGGACAAGAAGCTATAGAGTCACCCTAGTTGTCTGTTCATATTTAGAAAGGCTGCCTGTGGATCCAATGTGCGTGTTTATCTCTGTGAGGATCATGTCTACTTAATTTTGGTTAGTGCCCAGGATGTAAAAATGTGTTCGTTAATACACAATCCAGCTCCAAAGCTTAAATGCACAGCCTGCCCCTGCACTTCCTCCTCCTCTCCACAGGCCCAAATTATTCCCACCCTCTTCAGGTGCCCTCTCTTCATGAAGCATTTCTGAATGCTCCCGAGCTAACTCACTAGCATTTTATCTGAGCTTCTCTTCTTGTGCCTTTGGCTTTCTAGCTAGGATCTGCCCTGTCTCCATCCTCACATGCTTTCAGGGCTGGCTCCATCTCATTCCTCCTACCTCCCCAAAGCCTTCACCACAGCCACTTCCAGCTCCATGAAGAGCCCTGAGAGCAGCTGACTGGCTAACACCAACGCACTCCTGAGCAGACAATTCCTGCACCCTAGAGGAACGCTGTTCCCCTCTGCTTAATCTGATTACGACCTATTTTACTTCAAATCTAGCTCAGGCATGTTCTCTCCAGAAAGCCTTTCCTGGTCCGCATTCTGAGATGTCCCTTCCCTGCACACCCACCCTCATGGCATGTGAGATCCGCCATTGCTCTCGTCTTCTCTGTTTCACCCCTATACTGTGTGTCCCGTGAGGACCAGAACTACAAGCTCAGAATTTTTAGTTTTCAATTTCTATCTTTAGGGTTTAACACAGCACCTCACACACAAATATTTTTGCTTGTTTGTTCCCCTGCTTGTCACAGTCAGTTCTGTAAGAATGCTGCTTTATTCACCATCATATCCCAGGGCCTGGCCTGGTGCCTGCACACTGCAGATATTCAATAGGTGTATGGTGAATGTGTTACTAAATGCTGAGATTTTTAAAAGTAAAAACTTTATATTATATTTATATGCATAACTTACCTTTTTCTCCATGATTATAAGCTTTTTGAGGAAGAATGCAATTTCTGTGTCTGAATAACTTTTGTAGAACTCACAGTGCTAGCCTAGCACAGTGTCTTGCACAAAATAAGTACTTAACATATAAATGTGTGGAAAAAATGACCTGAGTTCAAGTCCTGGCTCTGCTGGCTACTAGTTGTGGGGCCTTCAGTAAGTTGTTGGCCTTCCTTGTCCTCAGTTTCTTCATCTGTAAAATGGGACAATCATAGCTGTCTAACCTATGTTATTAGTAATAATAATAGCTAATACTTTTAAATGTTTTATATATTTTATCCCCACTTTACAGATTAGGAAACTGAGACATAGGGAGGTTAAGTGACTTGCCTAAGGTCACTTATCAAGGAAGTGAGATAAGGCACATGCCTGGCATGTAGTTAATGCTCATAAGTGACTGAGTCATTGTGGTGCTGGTGATTGAAGTCATTATATTAATATCACTATTAATATGAGCCTAGTAAAATAACACATAGAAATCATCACTACTGCACCCCTTTGAGGGCACCATAGGTCAGCATCACTTTAGACTGGAGACAGAAGCAGAGCCTTGTCATTTAAGTATGTAGGAGGCTCTAGGATGCAAGGAGGGGGTGGCTGCAGTGTCATTTGAAGTCTCTCACTGCATTAAGAAGTTTATACTGGAAAGTGTAGGCCAGGATAGATACAAGTGAATTAAAGTCATGCTCCTCTATGACCCTCTTTCCTAGGGTCCCACAAGGAAAACCTTGGATTTTCCCCCTTTGAAGAGTCTCCAGCAGTGGGCACTTGCCAAGGGCACAGAAAGCCCACCCTTTGAAGTGACCACTGGATCCCAGAGCTCCAGGGGTTCTCTGACTGCTTGGAGGCTCTTTCAGAGGCTCCTTTTGTGGGAGCAAGAGGGAAGGTGTGGACTGGGTCACAGCATCAGACAAGGCAATCCCAGAGCTCAGCGTGCACTTCCAGCTCTGGGCATGGGCACGGCAGTGGACAGAGAGTTCCACGGGGCTCTTGGGCAGCCAGGCCAGAGCAGGGCCGACTTTCACCGCAGTGGCCTGCACTTGTGATTTGACTATTTCTTAAACCAACTGCTGCATCTTCCCTGGGAGAGCAGCATGAGAGAAAGCATAGCAATAACTAAACTTCAAAAACCACCCAGGGAGGCAGCGGGGAGGAAGTGAAGAAATAAATGGCCCAGCTGCCAAGTAATTCACTGAATGTGGCTGTCCTTGCAGGCATCACAGTAACTTCAGTATTGGAAAAGTGAATTAAATGAGAATGAGAACCTGCTAACATGTTGTTAGCTCACTGTTACAATGCAGTCTGACATATACTTTAAAAATCACATGGAAGTGGTTAACAAATTCTATTACAGCATTTACAGAACTTCACCACAGCTGCTTTTCCCTGAAAGGGAGGTAGAAATTCCTTGAACAGAGCTGAGAAATGTCCAGAACGTGTAGCAGAGGCAGCAGGGCAGGAGAAAAGACCCCACAGTGTGGGTCTGAGTGACTTAACCTTTCAGAGTTTCGCTATTCTTACCTGGAAAAATAAGATAATGTTCATACAATACCATATGACAGCATGCATCATAACCTACAGGGCAAACAGATATGTAAAAAAGGAAAAACATATTTAAAGGTAAAAACATGTAGTATAATACTAAGATAATTGAAGTAGAAAGCTTGGTTTTTTTCAACACATGGACCCATATGATTTTGAGCCAAAACATCTCTTGTTCTTCAAGTTTTCCTTCTCCCAATTGCCATTCCCCTTGAATTGTAATAGAATTAACAGAGATCAAAAGTCTTTGATTTTTAGGTAGGTGATAATTTTGGAAAAACTAGGGTATGCGTACAAAGAAACATCACCAAACATTTATACTCTGTATGGAAATGCTCCAAAGGGATTAAAGAAAGAGGATGATTTCTACACTGTTCCCACAAAAGGTGGACTAGTCATCACCCCCGGCTGGGTAAGTTTCTCAAAGGCTAGAGTCATTTGGGGCATATTCAATAGACTGGGAGAACTCAGGTCACTTCAGGATTTAGCATGAGCACAGCATCATTCCTGTCCCATGGATCAGGGGTTGGGAACCAGGAAGGATCTACTCACCTGGAAGGTTGTAGGGTGAGACAAGACCATTCTGAAAGAACTGGGTACAAACAAATCAGTTTAAGGGCAAGAGGAGAAAGTGTGCTGGCATGGTGGTGAGGCCACTCAGCTGCCACCAAGGACTCTGTCACTTAGCCTTTCCATCTCTGCCTAGTTCCTCACATTGAAACAGCTCTTTTTCATGGTGGTACTGTGAGTTCAAAACAAGATAATCAAAGCAAAAGTGTTACAAAATGTAAAAAGCCCAGTGCAACTGAAAGGGATGGTTATGAGTGTCCGGCAAGCCCTCTCCAGGCTTTCTGTGATCAGTGGGATGATCAGGAGAGCTCCTTCTCCCTTCCGCTCTCTCTACTTGCCCAACGATACTGTCCCTGCAGTTTACACAGCATTTGTTCTGCCCAGGCTTTCAGGTGCCCTTCATGGTGTACTGGAAAACAGCTCTGCTCCTTAGACTAAGATGTCACTTTAATCCCCCAGGAGGCCTGAGAAGCCTCTGAGACAGCCCATGGTGCCAGAGCCTGTGGGGAAACAGGGTGCATTTACCCAGCCTAAAACATCCCATCAGCAAACAGAACATCTCAAGGAGGCCCGAATCCCAGATTCGTTTCAAAGTGGATTTGGCTGAATGCCTCCATATTCCATGCCCATCTTGACTTCCTTTTCATATGGTAAGTGTCTTTGAAATACTAAGAAGTGTCTTTTGTCTTTTTATTTCTGGCCTTTTCCTTGAACACAGGTCTTGGGTGAGATTTAAGAAAAATACGGGACGGGCAAAAAACAGATTGCTGCCCCTAGACTGGATGAACCTAAGGTGACTTAGCAGGGAAGTGAAGAGTGTGCAGGTGTTGGTGGAACCCATCTCCCACCTGCATCCTTGAGGAAGAGAGGCAGAAACAGAATGACACCTACGAACCTGAGGGTCCAACGGTGACAGCCCCAGATGGCCCATGGAGTTTTCCAGGTTTGATGTGTACCGGAAGGGCCTGGAAGTGAGAGCAGCTAGAAGGGGCCTTGCTGATCAAGGGCCCTGTCAGGAGCCCTCCGTGTGAACCAGGAACAAGGGCTGCAGGGGGGACGGGTGTCTAGGTGCAGAGTGGACAAATGACCCAGGACTTAATGCTGCCCCCTTGGAGCTTCACAAGTCTCTTGGTATTTCAATGATAGTCCAGAGAAAGAGAGGATGCTGAATGGGATTGTTTCCATCCCTCCAGCAGGGTCTGATCAGAAACTGAAATTAAGTTCAGTTATAGAAAAATAAAGTCCGACTTTTTGTGTATTTGGGGTTGCAAACTGAGATTTAATCAAGACAAAAGTAATGGGCTCTCACTCCCTTCCTTTCTCTCTCTCTCTCTCTCCCCCACTGTAGACGCCTCCTTTTTGATAAAAGATCTTGAGTATATAGAAAGAGAAAATTCTAGTGCCATGTAGGCCAGAGCAGAGAAATAACAAATTACCGTTGACAGACAATGCCATAAAACAGAATTCCAGGGCACCGTTTGACCTTAAACGAGGGGTGGTGTTTAAGGAAGGCACGTGCCCCATCCCTGTGCTGTGTGCTGCACCTGACACTGCACCTTTTCCCGGCCCCCCAGCAAGGTGGGCTTCTCTGCGGCTCCCCCTCTGAGCCATCTGTTCCTGCTGCTCCGGCAGGCCTCCCTGCTCTCCACCCGCCAGGGCCTGTCTGAGCAGGAGGGTGTGAGGGCCTCTGATGAGGTAGGCCTCGGCCCCTCCATCACTCTCAGCCGCGAGGAAAGCACCAGCTGTCTGGCTTAATTTGCATTTCTCTCTCCCAAATAATGAAATTAGCCATGAGTTTCCTGAGGTGATGCAAGACGCAAATTTAGGCTAGATGTGTCAGTGTGAGATGGAAAAGGAAGGGAAAGGTCAGGGAAGCATTTGGATAACAAATTTGCACCACTAAAACAGAAGAAGAAACTGTAACAAATTTTACTGTAGAAGTGCCTTTTAGCTCACAAGAAAATGTACCTTTTTAGCTCAGAGGAAAGTTAGATGAAGCTTTTAAAAGGTAATTTTCCCCCTCTGGAATAAAGGTAAAAACATTTTATGAACAAACAGGCAAAGATGTCGATGTCAGCCAAGGCTGAAGCAATTCTCAAATACTGAATATTTTGTTGGCCACATACAGAATTGTCTTCAAATGAAGACGTGTTGAAGTGCATAGGCCAGGATGATGGACATTGCTGCCAAATATCAATGAGGCAAAGAAGCCTTTCTCTCTAAACTATCATTTGCACCCATCTGATTAGAAATACAGCAACGTGACTCTTCTCATTTGCTGTGAGGGTTTGGTTAGTGGGTTCTGTGGAGGATTCCTAAATGTTCATCTTTTTTGTTTTGTTTTGTTTTTAAACTAATTGATTAGTTATCATCCTGAGGCAAATACTCAAACCCTTGATTATATTCTGAAGAATGTTCAGAAGTGAGGATCTTTAAGAAGCTTATTTTCAATAAGTTCACAGATTTCTTCAAATGACCCTCTTCAGAGTCAGAGAAAATCGGATGGCACTAACCCCTCAGAAAGGTAGTCAAAAATTAAGCACTTTATCCTGGTTAGATGCTGTCAACCCTTAGCTCAGAACCTTCCAAACCTTCCTCTCCAAGGCTTTGGAATGAAGCTTAAATTCCTTTCCAGAGTTTAGAAGCCCCTATCACCTCTTTAACCTCCTCTTCTATTCCTCTTTCCCTTCATTCATTCCACAAATATTTTTGAGTATCTTCTATGTTCTGGGCACCTTACTAGGCATATGGAATATATCTATGAGCAAAACAAAGATCCCTGCTCTAACAGGGCTTCCACTCTAGTGGGGGGAGACAAGTGATATTTAGTATATACCATAAGAGGACAGCTGCTGTGGGAAAAAATAATAAAGCAGGGTAAGAGAGATTGGGAGTACAAAGTAGGGAAGGAGGTGATTATTTAAAATAGGTGATCGGGGTAAGCCTCACTGAGAAGGGGACCTTTGAGCAAAGGCTCGAAGGAAGGGAAGGAATGAACTATGAGGATTTCAGAGGGTAGAGTCTTCAGGCTAACGGAAGAACCAACACAGACGCCAGAAGGCAGAAGCAAGTCTGGTATGTTAGAGGAATGGTAAGGAGGCCAGGGTGGCCAGTGCAAAGTGAGAAAGGGGAAAAATAATAGGAGATGAAATCAAGAGACTAAGGGCCAGTCAGTATCTGGATGCTTTCGTAAGGACTTCGGCTTTTTCTCTGTGTGAAATGAAAAGTCAGTGCAGGGTTTTGATCAGAAGAATAATGTGATCTAATTTACATTTTAAAAGGATCATTTTGGTTGGCGAGTTGAGAATAGTTTGTAGGAAGGTAGGACTAGAAGCATGCTGACCAATTAGGTGGTTTTTGCAATAATCTAGGTACACGGTGGCTTGGAGGATATAAACAGTAGAGATTGTTAAGGGGAGGCTGCATTGATGATGTATTTCGAAGGACAGTAGACAAGATTTCCAAACAGGATTAATGAAAGTTGTGAGAGAAAGAGAGGGGTCAAAGATGATTCTAAGGTTTTTATTCTTGAGCAATTGAAAGAGTGGAACAGTCATTTACTGGGATGGAATTATTGCAGAAGGAACAGGTTTGTGGTGGGGGTGATATAAAGAATGTAGTTTGGGGACATTAAGTCTAAGATTGTCTTAGACATCCAAGTGGAGATGGCAAGTAGACAATTGGATATGCAAGCCTCCCTGAAACATCTCATCTTTGGGTTGTCATGCACTTATCACTTCATAAGAAATAGAACATTTTAGGACACTTTACATTTTGAAAAACCAAAAGTACAAGATGTCTTAGAATGCCCCGTGGATCATGCCAGCCTCTACCACTTTCACAGACTGACCCGTTTACCCAGGAACTTCAGGACCCTTGTCTCTGGCTACTTTCAAGTTCTGCAATTTACTGTGTGGCTTCAGGCAAGTTTTGAACCATAATCTCTGTTTCCTCATCCATGAAATGTGGAAGAAAATAATGCCTACTTTAGACTACTATTGTGAGAATTGTATTAGATAAGATAACATATGTAAAGTTCTAGTGGACACTAAATAAAAGCTCTAGCAAGAAACACACAACATAATTTAAAAAAAGAAAAAAAAATACAAAAACATCATCTAGGATTATAATCACTGAGAGTAGGGGCATCTAGGCTTTTGCTAACTCCTGCGCTACAAAAAGGAAGTAGCCATTTTTATTCCGAAAACTCACCCTTATTTTCAAGTGGAGGCAGAGTATATTTTTTGGGAATACAGGGAGATACATGTATCGGGATTCTGTATAATGCAGGGCTCAAAATAGGATATACAGGGAGGATTTATTTATCAACAGATACATCACAAAGGTATGGACAGGTTGTAGGAGCAACTAAGATACATCAAGAATCAGGAGTTAGCAGTAATGTAACTGTCACCACTCCTGGGTCCAAAGGGTCAAGGGAAGGGAGACGTTGCCGGAACCTTGAAGATGGGGCAGTCAGATGGAGTAGGCCGTCTTGAGAAAAGCCGTGATCTTCTGTAGAGGAACATGGGCAGTCTGAAGTGACTCATGGAGCAGCAGAAAAACTCATATGGTGGCCTCGTTCTCTTCCTACCCTTGGTTTGTGCTGGAATTCTCTGTTGACAGAACCCAACTGGAAGCTGGAGGGCCTGGAGCCTCTTGCTGCAGTCCACAGAGGTCAGCCTTCTGGGCAGAGAGCAGGTGCAGCAGGGCAGTGGAAGCTATTCTGCACAGGCCTTCTAGATATCCCCAACCTGCTGGGCCAGGGTGCCCAAATCCCCTGGCCCCCATGAAGCCTGGAAATTGTCCAGCCCAGTTTTATACTCCCATCTACTGTGACTTGGTCTTTCCATCAACAAGTCATAATTTTAGAAAAGGACAGAAAAGGACTGAGGAAGACACCTCCCCATACCCACCAGCCCTGTCTGTCTCCAGGTTTCTGCTGCTGCTCACAGTGTGATCGTCTCCTGGGGGAAGTGCCAGCCTTGTTCTTCAAAGTTTTCCTGTTGGTGAGTCCCATTTCATGTGAGTGTTTCCAATATGCACATATCACCACAGAGGTCAAAAGGAAAAAATAAAATGAAAGTTGGAATGAGCCCCCTGCATGCCCCTCTGCCCCTCTCCATTAACACACACATACAGGATCCTTGTTTAACTACACTTTGGGGTTGATTTTCAGGATAATCTGCCTCCATGGGTACCCAGAGGCTAAGTGCCTAGATAGTTGTTTAGCTTTTAGTCTCTTGTTCTCCTCAAAAGGGAACAGATAAAGGTCAAGGTATGAATCAGGGGTTGTAACACACTTGAAAGATAAAACTTAGTGGGGCAAATAGAATATTTCTTGCTGATGAGGTTTCTCCTCTTCGACTCCAGATCCTATCTCCATAACTTAGGCTCTTTTTCTTTTAATGCAATTTTATTGAAATATATGCATATACCATACAATCATCCAAAGTGTACAATCATTTGTTCACAGTATCATCACATAGTTGTGCATTCATCACCACAATCCATTTTTTGAACACTTGCATTACTCCAAAAAATAAGAAGGATAAAAATAAAAATAAGAAAGGACACCTAAAACATCTGATACTCCCCCCCCCATTATTCATTTACTTTTGTTCCCCCTTTTTTCTACTCACTTGTCCATACACTGGATAAAGGGAGCATGAGCCACAAGGATTTCACAATCACATAGTCACACCATATAAGCTATATAGTTATACAATCATCTTCAAGAATCAGGGATACTGCATTGCAGTTCAACAGTTTCAGGTATTTCCTTCTAGCTATTCTAATACACTAAACACTAAAAAGGGACATCTATATAATGCATAAGAATAACCTCCAGAATGACCTGTTGACTCCATTTGAGATCTCTCAGCCACTGAAACTTTATTTTAATTTCTCTTCCCCTTTTGGTCAGGAAGACTTTCTCAATCCCATGATGCTGGGTCCAGGCTCATCCCTGGGAGTCATGTCCCACATTGCTAGAGAAATTTATACCCCTGGGAGTCATGTCCCATGTAGGGGGTAAGGGCAGTGAGTTTACCTGCTGAGTGGGCCAAGAGAGAGATGGGTCACATCTGAGCAACAAAAAAGGTTTTCTGGGGGTGACTCTTAGGCACCATTATAGGTAGGCTTAGCCTCTCCTTGGCAATAGCAAGCTTCCTAAGGGGAAGCCCCAAGATCGAGGACTTGACCCACTACAATGGTAGTCTCCAGTGCTTGCAAGAGTATCAGGAAGTTTAATGTTTCCATATTTCTCTCTAGGCCCTCAAGGGAGCCTTGCCAATACTCCTTATTCTCTGCCCAAATTACTCTGGGATGTATCAGGGTTTCTGCTAACAAACCAACCAGCTCTCACCCCCTGTTCAAGGTTCCATGTAATTATGGTATTCAAATAAACTGACCATACAAGTTAATTATGTAGTATGCTACAGAAAGTATAGATTTTACACCAAATAAACATCTCTTCCTTTGGTCTTTCACAGGAATTGAGGTTTTAAAAAACAGTCAATATCATCCTTTACCCTTGAGTCTGGTTTACCTTAGTTCTACTCAAGTCCATTTTGTTCATATTTCTAATTGAAGTCTGACTTCTTTTTCAACTTTTTAACATTTGTTGTAAGGGGTAATGCTGACATTTGTAGCTGCTCAACTCTGGCTCTGAGTCTCAGGTATCACAGGAACCCAAAGTTGCAGGAACCGACCAGATTATGCACAAAGAGCTCGGCATCTCAGAATTTGGGGATAACCATTACAACTCATGAATAGATGTTTCTGCTGTAAGAGCTTACAATCTAGGAACCTTTACCATAAGCATTCCCCTCATAACCTCTATGCTTTTAGATTCAATTCTCAGAGTTTGCACATTAGAGTTAGTCCATATTAGTGAGGAGTTATAATGTTTGTCTTTTCGATTCTGGCTTATTTCACTCAACATACTGTCCTCAAGGCCCATTCACCTAGGTGTCTACCTCACAACTTCATTTCTTCTTGCCACCACTAGGTATTCCATTGTATGTATATACCTCAGTTCACCATTCAGTTTATCAGTCAATGTACCGTGAGGCCACCTCCATCCATTATGAATTGTGAATATGGCTGCCATAAACACCAGGTGCAATGTCAACTCATGTCCCTGCTCTCAGTTCTTCCAAGAATATACCCAATAACAGGGTGGCAGGACCATATGGCAACCCCATGGTTAGCTTCCTGTGGAACCACCACACTGCTCTCCAGCTGGGCTGCACCATTCTACTTCCCTACCAACAGGGAATAGGTACATCCCTCTCTCCACATTTTCTTCAGCACTTGTGTCTCTTTATTTGTTAACAGTTTTATTCACACACCATACTATCCACCCTAAGTAAACAACCAATGATTCCATGTATAATCAATCACATAGTTATGCATTCACCACCACAATCTGTATGAGGACATTTCCATCTCTTTTCCAAAGAAAGAGAAAAAAGAGAAAAATAAATGAAGAATAAGAATATGTAAGATAGAAGAAAAATAAAAATAAAAAACAATGAAAAGGTCAGACAACATCACCACCACTGAGAATCCCATTTCACTCCCTTATGTCCCCCTCTTATAGACATTTAGCTTTGGGATATTGCCTTTGTTACAATTAATGGAAGCATCTTACAATGTTACCATTATCTATAGACTCTTGTTTGCATTGATTGTATTTTTCCCCCTATGCCATCCAATTTTCAACACTTTGCAATGTTGACATTCATTTGTTCTCCCTCATTTTAAAACATTCTTATATTTATACATTTATTCACCATCATTGACCACTCTAGGTTTTGCTAAGTTTTACAATCTCAATCTTTATCTTCTATCTTTCCTTCTGGTGTCATACATGCCCTTAGCCTTCCTCTTTCAACTGTATTCACACTCATCTTTGTTCAGAGTACTTACAATAGTGTGTTATCATCACACACTATCCATTCCATTCCTGGATCTATACAATCAATCTTGTTGAATCTTCTGTACTCCTTCAGCATCAAATGCCTGATGTCTAACCTCTATCTCCTGATAATCTGTGTTCTCAACTCTCAAATTTCGCTTGTCAATGTTAGTCCATATTAGTGAGACCATACAGTATCTGTCCTTTTGTTTCTGGCTAATTTCATTCAATGTAACATTTACTGTCTACCATTTTGTCTTTTGGATTTTATGTGTCATACCTTATTTTTTTCCTCTTTCTTGCTTTTTATCTTACTGCTAGTCTTCATTTCTATACTCTTCTCCAAACCTCTCTCTCCTGTCTTTTCCTATCTGCATGTAGTGCTCCTTTCAGTATTTCTTGTAGCACAGGTATCTTGTTCACAAACTCTCTCAGTGTCTGTTTGTCTGAAAATATTTTAAACTCCCCCTCATTTTTGAAGGACAGTTTTGCCAGATATAGAATTCTTGGCTGGCAGTTTTTCTCTTTCAGTGTCTTAAATATATCATACCATTGCCTTCTTGCTTCCATGGTTTCTGCTGAGAAATTCACACACATAATCTTATTGAGCTTCATTCGTGTGTGATGGATTGCTTTTCTGTCGCTGCTTTCAGAATTCTCTCTTTGTCTTTTACATTTGATAATCTGATTGTTAAGTGTCAGGGAGTCAGTCTATTTGGATCAGTTCTGTTTGGGGTACGCTGCACTTCTTGGATCTGTAGTTTTATATCTTTCATAACAGATGGGAAATTTACAGTGATTATTTCCTCCATTATTCTTTCTGCCCCTTTCCCTTCTCTTCTCCTTCTGGGACACCCATGACACATACATTCATGCACTTCATGTTGTCATTCAGTTCCCTGAGACCCTGCTAATATTTTTCCACTGTTTTCCCTATCTGTTCTTTTGTGTGTAGGATTTTAGATGTCCTGTTTTCCAGTTCATGAATCCTTTTTTCTGCCTCTTCAAATCTGCTGTTGTATGTCCCCATAGCATTTCTCATGTCTTCTATTGTGCCTTTCATTCCCATAAGTTCTGCCAATTGTTTTTTCAAACTTTTGAGTTCTTCCTTATGTCTGCCCAATGTCTTCTTTATATCCTTCATCTCCTTTGCCATATCTTTCCTCAAATCATTCATTTGAATTTTGAATTGATTTAGGAGATGTGTTTGATTAATAATCAGCTATTTCTATTCCTGCATCTCAGTTGAAGTGCAAGGTTGCTCCTTTGACTGGGCCATATCTTCACTCTTCCTAGTGTGATCTATAATTTTCTGCTCTCTAGGCATCTGTTTTCCTTGACTACCCCAATCATATTTTCCCAGACCAGATGGGCCAGGTCTTAGAAGGAGGCTGTGCTCAGTATCAGGTTTCCCTGAGGGTGAGACCCAGCTGATTTTCAGACCTTCCTGTGAAGCTTCTAGACACTGTGCTCTTTCTATCCTGTCCAGCAGATGGTGCTTGTTAGCCCAGCAGATGGCCCAGACAGGGTCCACTGAGAATTAAATACACTGGCATAAAGAGGTATGGTGTATTTAATTCTCAGTGGACCCTGTCTGGGCCAAAGACTAAGGGTTCAGAAGCCAAGTGTAAGCTATTTCTGTCCCAGCCCTGCCCCCCAGGGCCTGGGGTCTTAGTTCTCTGGGGGAGGGCTACCACTGGAGCTAGGCCCCATGCCCCACTTTTTCTTAGGGAAGATAAGCCCTTTAGGGAATTGTCTCCTACACTTGAGTTTTTCCTTTGACTGTCTCACTCTCTAAACTCCACCCTTGCCTGGGTTAGTGCTGATAATTGAAAATGCCCGAGGCTTTGTCTAATGAGCTACTTAGAATGAAAGAGAGGAAAAAAAGGGAAAAATACAAGAAGTCCCCTTTTCAGAGCCATCCCCAGCCCTCCAGTTCACCAGGCAAGAACTGCAGTTGGAACCCATTTCTATGTGCCCTTTTTCTTAGGGCAAAGCTCTTTTCCAGGATTCTGAGCTCAGCAGACTTCAAAGGACTCTGTTTTTATTTATTTATGTAATTTTTTTTCCATCAGCCTTGCCTCCTTTGTGCCAGGATAAACCTCTGGGTTCCTTTCCAGCTTACTCTGTGTTTATCTGTGCTCTTTGCTTGTAACATGTATTCAGTAGTCAAAATTTGTTAATTAAAACCACAATTGGAGCTTGTTTGAGCTACATTCCCTTGCTCCTGGCAGGCACTGCTTCTTTTTCTCACAGCAAAGTTTTGCAACTCAGCCTGCCATGCCAGTGGGGGAAGGGTGCCAGCTCTGCAGTTTGGGGAGCTTTACTTACAGTTCTATGCTGTGATCTCGGTCATTCCACACATTCCTGACTGGTGTACGATGTTGTCTAGTCATGGATGTCCCCCCATCAGATGTTCCAGACTATTTTCTAGTTGTTCCTAGCTATTTACTAGTTGCTTTAGGGGACTAACTAAATTCCACACCTCCCTATGTTGCCATCTTGCCCTGCTTTCCCATAGCTTAGACTCTTAACTGGCCTTCCTACCTCCAGGGTATTCTCCTTCCAGCAGTTGGCAACTGCCACTAAAAAAATCTTCTCAAATAAAAATCTGACCATGTCAGTCTGATGATTTAAATGTTTTAATGCCTCTCATTGCCTATATGCCACATCTAAACCCTTGGAAGGATCTCTCAGGAACTTCCCCCCACCCCCCAAAGAAAGACACTGTCCCTTAACTTCCTGAACCAGTTAAGACTCTTTATTTCAAAACAGGAAACAAGCAAACAAACAAACATGTAGTTGAAAAGTCTTGGGTAGATATCAGGTAGAACATGATATAGAGGCTTCAGGAATTAGTTTTTCCCCATCTGTATTTCAGCTCCAGTTTTTCTGTGTTGGCTTCTTTCTTAGCTGGTTCTCCCCTCATGGTGGTAAAAAGGCTGCAGCAGAACCTGCCTCATACTGTTGCAACTTCAGGGGCAAGAAAAGAGTAGCTACCACTGTACCTTGATGTTCTACAGCACCTTATTGGCTGCAGTAGGGCCATGTGCCCATCACTGTGGTTATGGAATGATCCAATTCTCCAGACTTGAGTCATATGCCATCTCGGGAGCTGCAGATGGAGGCAGTTTCTTTGAATCTACATAGATGAAAATGAAATGAAAATGAAGATCAAGGATGGTTACAAACAAAAGGGTGAATAAATTTAAGATGGCCAAAACAAAACAACTGTCCACTCTCCCACCTCTCTGCCTTCAATTCTTGCTTTGCCTTCCCTCATACCCCACAATATTATAGCCAGGTTACACTGCCACAGTGCCTCAAGCATACTTACCTATTTCATGCCTCTGAGCCTTTGCTCTACCTACTCCTTGGGCCAAGACTGCACTTCCATCTTCCTAATGTCCAGCCCTTCTCCACTTGGTAAACATCTATTCATCTTTTCAGACTCACCTTTAAAGCCTCTCTCTCCACCATTCTCTCACTCTTTCTCAGATAAAAGTCCTTCTTTGAACAACCTATGACCCATCTCCAAATCTGCACCTAGACCTATCATAACAACAAAAACACTTTCTTGTACAAGTTGTTTACAGGTCAGTGAATCTCATCTAGATTCCAAGCTCTGTGAGTTTAGGAATCACACTGTTCTCATTTTAAAAATTTCTAATTCCTGGTTGTTGCCCCAAAACACCAAGGCTTGATAAAGTCACTATTGATAGTGAATGAATGGACTGAAGTATGGGAAACCTATAGTGTTTATGAAGCATTATACCCAATTCATTGTTTTAGAAATTCCATAAAAGAATATTTTAATTCATCCAGATAATACTTTTATTTTCTGAATATCATGAAGATGTGTAAAATATCTGTAAGCAGTCCTCAACCATTTATCTGGTAGTACTATATTAGAAATAAAAACAGATATTTTACTGGTGTGGCACTTATACTAAACACAGTTTTAAGAGTACATTCACCAGCACAATCTTCATAGTCTTATTACCAACTTTAGACATCTATAATTGTATATGAACATCCAAAGCTGCTAGGTCCAATCTCTTAGTTGAAAAGCCATGGCAGAGCATTTAAAAATCTTATTTGATGATTCTTTACAATGAGCTTCAGATGTTAACTTTCATTACAAAACTCTCCCTTTTTTGTGGTTTCTTTAATTCCAGTTATATTAAAGAGAAAATATACGTGTGCCCTTGGGCCAGTTACCTAACCTCTGTGAGACAGGTTCTTCATCTGTAAGTGGTGGTGATAAAACCACTGTGAAAGCTGGTGTGATGGTTAGGTTCATGCCTCAACTTGGCCAGGTGATGGTACCCAGCTGTCTGGTCAAGCAAACACTGGCCTAACCAGTGCTGTGAGGACGTTTGTGGCTGGTTAATAAACCAACAGGCTGGTTTATTAAATCATCAGTCAGTTGGCTGCAGCTGTGACTGATGACATCAATGAAGGGCGTGTTTTCCACAATGAGAGAATGCAGTTGGCTGGATTTAATCCAATCAATCAGTTGAAGACTTTTAAGCAAGACAGATAGAGGACCTTCACTTCTTCTTTGGCTGAGCAGTGAAGCATTTCCTGAGGGGTTCATTGAAGTTGCCAGTTTGTTTCCTGAGGAATTCATCAGACATCTTCATTGGAGTTGCCAGTTTGCTGCCTGCCCTCTGGAATTTGGACTCGTGCATACCCACAGTTGCATGAGACACTTTTATAAATCTTATATTCATAGATATCTCTCATTGATTCTGTTTCCCTAGAGAACCCTAACAAATACAGTTTGTTACCACACTACTTGGTTGGGAAAACATGTCTGTGGTGGAGCCATGGCAGCAGCCACTAATCAAGGACAGGACTTGTTTAGAAAGCACCACGACATAACAATTGAAATCTGTTGTTTCTCAAGGTACATCTCAATAGTTCAACAGTAAAAATCTGAAATTTAGAATCACAGCTTTGAACATGTAAAGCCACCTAAATTAAATAATATTGTGGACATTAGTTATATTAAAATATAGACTAAATTATCTTGCAAAAATAGGATACACTCTACAACCTTCTCCTTGCCCCCAACAACATTCTTGAACCCCCAAATGCTAAAATAGGAATAGCGCAAGTTAGGGGTACTTCTGGACTTCTCTAATATCCCAGTGTGTATTTCTTTACAAGCCCGCCGATTTTCCTAGGTGATGATCTCAGAGAATTTTGCTTTACATTTAATGCCTTTCCTACAATAATTTTGGAATGGGAATATTAGTGATAGTGTTCTATTTGATTGAGATAAACTTAATTTCTTCCAGACCCATTCTCAGAGCTCTCTGATTTAACTATGCTCCTCAAATCCTTCTCCCCAGCACAGGTGCTTGCTGCAACTGCCTGTGAGGCATCTGAGAGGGCTCAAGTGTGTGCCCCAGGGAGCAAGAGCCTTCCCTGGGCTTCCCTCTTCTCTCTCTCTCCTCTCTCCCTGCCTTACAGTCATCACTGGCAAAGAAGATTCCTTCTTGACAGCTCTTCATGTCAGTCGAAAGTCTAGGTCAGACACATATCAATTGACCTGGTGTTAAAGGTAGACACTCATTTCAGCATCTGTCAATAGCCTCTTTTGATCCATTTATACCACAGCCCATCCCTGCAGTGATTTATATGTAAGCGTGCACAGACTTTTAAAGGCAGGGAAACATTTCCAGAACTCCACAAATCAACCCACATGTGTGCTGCTGCTTCTGTTGCTCTCAAAGAAAGAACATTAGAGAGAAGATCATTCTTGGGGAGTAGCACCTTAGCCCTACAAATACCCTAACTACAGTGTCTGACCATCAAGCCACATGCCTTCTAGGGCCTGGGTACGGAAACCCAGAGTTGATACTGAAAATCTTGTTTGTGGGGCCTAAGGTCTTACACTCCTGTCAGGCCAGGAAGGCCTCAACCGAGTTTATAGAGCTAATTCTGCATTACCAGGCTGTGGAGCTGTGTTTCCAGGGGCCGAAGGCCACCACTAACCTTTATATTTGCTTGGAAAAGTGCCAAAAATACAGGACATAGGGCCAATGTCTGATGTCCCTCTGGACCAGTCTAACCTGCTCTACTCTCTGATTTGGCAAAGTATCAGGAGAGATTTCCCACTGGAGCTCAGGTGTTTTTTCACCTCAACACCCCCGATTCCTAACAGGGATAATGCACAATTTTCTTTCCCAGGTGTTTGTCACAAAGCTGCCAATCGCTCCCTACTTTTGAGACAGGGGAAGAAATGTGAATATGTAAGAAATTCAGAGGGACCTAGGAAATTTTCCTGACGTGTTCCTGCTGTGACACTATGGCAGTTGAAGAAGGCCTGTCATTGGGCTGTCAACCTTTAACCTCCCCCAGACGTATTTTGAAATGACGTGAAAGGAATTGCTGTGCTGTACCACTGGCTCCTTCCCGCTATGCATGTATGTCCTTGACGTCAGTCAAAAATAGTTAACTGGCACCCATGGTGCCTTATAAAAAAGCCTCCACAAAATATCGTAATGACTTTAGTTAGGGAAGACTAGCTCTTGTCAAGTAATGACTTTTTGACATAAGGTATTGTTTACCTAGGCAACGTTCTCTTACTTGCATTTTAATGAGCCTAATTAATAATAAGTTAGGAGTCCTCAGCTATTTCTTCACAGCTGGACCATATGCACTAATTACACTGAGTGTGCAAACTTAAAATAATCCATTTGGTCAGAAGAAATTGTTCAAATATAGAGAAAAGCTTGATTTATGTGTATTTCTTCTTCCTCCCCTTAATAGTGTCAATTGTGTTATCAAAACGATTTGCAAATAATTATGGCAGATATTGCTTTTAAAATATAGGTTTTCTTTGAGCCTTTTGGACAGAGTTTTGGCTTGTGAAAGTTTCGGGAGGTTGAGTAAGGATCTGACTGATGGACTTGCTTGGTACAATTGATGTGTAACTAAACAAAATAGTTCTTGGGTTGAAGGACAAACACCAGTGGTAGTGAAAGGTACTTTACTAATGAAATTATTCCACTTATAAAGAATAAATAACCTCCAAGGGGCCATTTGAGGGCTTATGAGAATCTTTTATTATTATATAAAACTTGTTTTTCTGGACTTCCCTTAATATTAAGCTCCCATTTAGCTTTTACACCGTCCTTGATAGAAACTTAAGAACTAAAATTTATATTTGGAATCCAGAGCAAGACAACAACTCCAAAGATGGCAAACGCCAAGTCATTTGAATTTCCAAAGGTGGCAGGACACCTCTGCTCCCCCTCTCCACCTTTGGCAGCTTCCCTTGGGAAAGTAAAGGAACTCTATTGTCTCAGAGAGCTTTCGGTCTTATTAGCAACTGGCCAAAGAGCTGTTGAAACTTTAGTGTGGTTATTTGACTCTCTGGGGTACAGACACTGGAACTGTCATAGGGATTCTATGAGCTGAGGTGCAGTTGTTAAAGGAAAGATAATCTGTGATATATTATTGATCACTTCAGCTCAGAGGGAGGTATTAATATTTTTTTTTTTTTTTTTCCAAAATAAACTGTGCAGTTAGCTTTTAGGTTGTGGAAAGATCCTGGAGGAAATGTCATGAGGAATGCTTCAGCAAAGGCATTGCTCACAATCCCTGCTAGGGCTCTTTCAGAAGTCAAATTGAAAACTTAAGCACTAAGACCTCTAACTACGTTAAATAGAGAGAGGAGATTCAAGCATCAGGGCTGTACTAGGAGGCTTGGTTCTCTTAGAGTGACTTTTGGACTTCACCAGGTCCCCATCTACTCATGTTTTAACAAGACATAGTTCAAAGCAGTCAGAGATGATTTGAGCTAATTGGTTGATTCAGCAAGAAACCTGGGAAAAGGTGATGCTGAGGTTGGAAGGCATCAGGCTGGCAGGGTTAGCAGATGCTCTCCAGAAAGGGCCTTGGAGTAGAGGTGCACCCTGCCAGGCACCATATGTGTGACGGACATGACGGCGAGCACTGGACGCCTGAGTGAAGGTGACAGACTGGATCTCATTTAGAGAAAAAGAAACTTCCCTTGGAGTAGACACAAATAAAACAATGCCCCCAAATCGGGACCATTTTCAGACTGCTGATCATTTGGCAGAATTTTCTTTGCTGCAGCTTCTTCCCCCAAGGGGGGAGAAAACCTATTCTATTTTCCATGACAGGACACCTGTCCCAGTTGTCCTCCAAGGCTCTCAAAGACAGCAGAGGAAGAATAACAGAATGCAGAGATGCAATCACCACAAACACATATGGAGCACATTTCAAGTGCTTTCATAGATATTCTCCAGTGAATCCTCACAGCCTCCCAATTGAGATCAAAATGTTGTCAGTTGGTGGTGGAACCCAAGCTCAAACTCATGTCTTCCTCACTCCAAGGCCAGGGCTGGTTTTATTGCCTTTTCAAGTTTAAGCCAAGGAAACTAAGGAGAACATCATCACAAAGCATTATTGTGAAACCTACAGTTTCTTTCTAATGAGACAGGTGTAGTTCTGAGAAGTATATGGCCCTGGGCATGTTAGTGCATTTGCTGGTCCCCAAGTATACCCCAAGCCTCTCCTTCCCTGCCTCTGTTGGCAATTTCTCTCCACTCTGCCCCATTTGCCCAATCTTTGTTTTGAAGCCATCTGATTGAGACCCCCAATTAATTCTATCTCCTATACAAAAGAGAGGATTCTCACCAATCTAGTCCAGTGTTGCAGATAAATGTGTTATTTGAGAACAGCTCACAAGCAGTTGGATGGTCAGACACATATTTTTGAAGACTTCACGCACCAAAGGACTTCCAGCTCTTTGCTTTTGGATGGGGCTTTATTGTCTTATTTCTCCTCACCATTATTATAAAACAATTTATCACGAACTTGTGTGGTTGTAGAGTAGGAGGTTCAGCGAAATCTCAGAAGCCTGTTCTCTAACCCTAGGAGGACACTATCTTCAGATGTGATGAAATAGGCTTGTGTGGGAAGTTAGTCATCAGTCATCTCAGCAAGGACATTGCTACTGCAATCATTGCAGATGACTGAGTCATCATTTCCACTGCTTAGCATCAACCTGGAGCATCTAAAGAATCTACCCCATTTAGGCTCACAAATTGCCATTCACTTACATGTCCATGGCCACCAACTGATTCTGTGCAAGTAGAAAACGCTCATTGTATGGACTTTATTCCCTGGTGTGCTTTGCAGAATAACAGAACTAGCAAAAATGAATGCATGGGCTGAATATTGATTACTGAGGTGAAAGGTTGGCAGTCAGAGTCCTTGCATCCACTGATGCTACCCCCTCCCCACCTCCTCCTCAACCTCCAGCACCTGCTTCTCCTCCAGTTGTCCCCTGTCTGTGGGGTCAGCCTGGGATGGCCCCAGGGTAAGTATTAATTTGGCCAGTCCTGGAATCCTCACACAGAGAAAGAAGTTCATCGGTGATTGATAAAGCTGGAATTTATCTTCTTTAATCTTAGCTAGAGATTTCAGGATGAGGCATGGATGACATCCAGGCTAGACTTATCATTCTGGACCCTCACCCTTGGGTCAGCCTAGAATAAGATTATTCTCAAACTCCAGATGAAGACAATATGACTCCGGGTATGTTTAGATCATTTCTGGCCCCCAAATATACTCTGGGCTAGCCCTTCCCTGCTTTTGCTCCTACTGCTCACTTCCCTGAAAATTTCTCTCTACACACAACCCCACGAGCCCAATTTTCCTCTTGAAACCTCCACTTTTGGACCCAAGTTTAATCTTGTCCCCTATCCAAAATCTTTCCTGGTCCCCAATTTCAAATGTAATTCCATCCTTTTTTGAATTCTGTCCCTTTGTTTTTGTATCTTTTATGCCCTTTTCCTATTGCACTGGTTTTCTGTTGCTGCCTTAACAAATTACCACAAACTCAGTGGCTTTTGTTACCTCACATTTCTGTAGGCCAGAACTTGTGCACAGAGTGGCACAACTGGATTCTCTGTTTATCATTTCCAGGAAAAAAATCAAGGTGTCTGCCAGGACTCCAGTTCTCATCTGGGGCTCAGGGTTCTCTTGGAAGCTCACTAGTTGTTGGCAGAATTAATTTCCTTCTGTCAGCCTCCATGTGTCCCACTCCATCTCCAAGCCAGCAACAGTGGGTCGAGTTCTTCTCAGGCTTCAAATCACTTTTATGTCCCCTTCTGATGCATCTCTCTGCCTCCTTCTTTGCTCTCAGCAGGGAGAAAGCTCTGCTTTTAAGGGCTCATGTGATTACTTTGAGCCTGCCAGGATCATCCAGGATAATCTCCTCTTTTAATGTCACTGATAAGTGGCTTTCATTACAATGGCAAAGTCCCTTTTGCTGTGTTAACATAACATATTCACAGGCGTAACATCAGAGGATGAGGGCCATGCAGCCCCAAATTCTGCCTAACACATCTACCAAGCAGCCTCTAAAATGGTATTTATTAGCTCTGAGAAATTGATAGTGCACTGCCATTGAAAACCTTTGATTCCCATTGCTCCTCTTCCCAAGTTGCCCTGAAAAAGGTCATTCAAATTATTATAAGGAAGTCCCTCAGAGTTCCCCAAATGTCTGGGTGTGGCTCCAGAAGATATCAGGATTCCCTAAATAGGAATAAAGCATTCCTTTCAGCCAAGCAAATAAGGCCTAGGTTTGCATCCAGTTCAACATCTGAGCAGCATCACATGCTTATGACTTTGGGGCCTCTGTCTTATCAAGAGGTCATAAAGATCATATATGGTCACATAGACAAAAGAATCTTAGACAGCTAGAAGAACCAGACAAATATGAGATAATATGATTATGTCAGTTTCCAATTCCTGCGATAACAAATTGCCAACATTTAGGGACTTAACACTAATTTACTCTCTTATAGTTCTGGAGGTCAGAAGTCCAAATATGGATCTCTCTGGGGCTAAAATCAAGGTGTCAGCAGGGCTGCATTCCTTTTTGGAGGCTCTTGGGAAGAATTCATTTTCTTGGCTTTTCCAGCTTCTGGAAGCTGCCTGCATTCCTTGGTCTGTGGCCTCCTTCCTTCTTTAAAGCCAGCAATGGCCAGTCAAGTCTTTGTCACATCATATCATTTGCCAGCTCTTCTTCTGCCTATTGCTTCCACTTTCATAGGCCCTTATGATTACATGGGGCCCATCTGGATAACCCAAGATCATCCCTTGATCTTAAAGTCAGCCAATTAGCAGCGTTAATTCCATCTGCAATTTTAATTCTTCTTCTTTTTTTTTTTTCCCCCATGCAATATAACATCTTCACAGATTCCAGGGATTAGAACATGACATCTTTCCAGGGGCCATTCTTTCATCTATCATAAAGATTATGAGAACTAATCACCACTCACCTCCTTTAAGCTTGGTGTGCCTATCTGGCCCAGTGGTAGAGGGCTGGGACTGCTTCTTCAAGGACATTTTAGAAGCTAATGTGAGTTTCTATTATATGGCTCCACTCCCAGTCCCTTCTCCTGTAGGCAGTCTGGAGTAAGAGCTCCTTTGCCAGTTTGCCACCCTGGAGGTCACAGGTCTGGTTTCTGAGGACCTTTCAGACTCTGTGCCTCCAAATCTCTCTGAAGCTGCTAGTATAGGGCCAAACGTGTACTTACACTGAGACCTGTTTCTCAGAGTCACCTTCAGGCTAATTTTTACTATCCTGACCCATTCTCTCCATTTTCTCCATGTGGTTTACACATGCAACAAGTTAGCATAAGTTCTATCTAACTTTCCTCAGTTCTATCTAACTTTTTACCAAATGATACAGTGCAAACCCTTTAACTTCATTCATCCATTGAAGCATTTACTGAGTGTTTACTATGTGCCACGCTACCACTCGTAGTCAACAGTCACCAGCTAGACCCTCCTTAGAGTAACACTTAATATATATTTTATGCAAAAGTTATACTTGAAAAATCAGTTAAGAAGCAATATTATTACAAGTTCTTCAAATGTAATGTCTAAATTCTTTTCAACAGTGGTAAAAGTATCATTTGTGTTCATAAAAAAGGAAACCTTTTCAGAGACAGAATAAAACATGCTGGAGATTTGGGTTCAGCAGCAGTCACTTGGCTATCTGAAGGCTATTGATTACTTGTCTAATTTGTATCAATTTCTCCTGGGCTCTTTGGACAAATTGAGCTGTTTCGCCATCTGCTCTGCCCTCAATTATGCATTTTACATTCTTATGTTTTTAGCCTCTCCCAGTACTCAGAAGTCTCTGTGCTCATGCCAACCTGCCCCATTGTTCTCAGTGTGGGTTTGCTGGAGGAGCTTGGACCCATTGTGTGCCTCAACCCTCCACACCTTTTGGTCCTACTCTGCCTGGGACTCATCGTACTTTCCCAGGGGATGAGCCAAGGCAAATAGACTTCCAGAGGTGCCAGGCTGCAGCAGGGGGGTGAGTGAACCCAGCCTGTCTTGAGTTGGGCTTTTTAATAGTCATCATTCTATTTCTTCATCCATGAATTGGAAATAATAATAACTTTCCCACCCCCTCATGGGCTGCTCTTGTAAGAGTGGAATAAGAATTTATAAACTGTAAATATCAAGATTTTGTTTACCACACATCTGGACCCTTTGCTTCTTTATTTCCTCTCTTCTCCCTCTTTCTGAGTCTTTTCACCCTTGGAGAAAGGATTAACACTCTAATAATCCCACGGAATCTTTTTGTGAGTGATTCTAGCAGCATTAAAGAGAACATAAACCTTCTGAATAAACCAGAGTTTAGGGATTTTTCTTTCTTTTTTAAAGCGACCATAAGTAATGAATATTGCCTGGGCCTTAACTTTTTTTCCTGATTTGTTAAAAACTAAGTTCTTAGGTCTTGTAAGCTAAAAGCACTGTTCTTTTGACAGCATCCCATGAAGCAGTAATTCAAATGAGACATTTGTCACCAATAAGAACTTATTAAACATTCACAGTGTGCAGGACCCATGCCTTGCACTGCAGCGGACAGAAAAGCAATGCAAGTCATGACTCTTAAATTCAAAGACAACATGCAAATAAAATGTCTTAGGAAAAGTTGAAAGCACTTCTCCAATGCAAACTAATTTTATTTATTTTTTAATTGACTTAGGCAAAGGCAAATTATTCAAGCAGTTTTTTTGGTGCATAGAGAGAACTTTTGAAAACTATTTTTTAGACATGTGTGTGCATGTATAATGAAAAATGGGATTATTTGCTAATTTGCTTCTTTCCCTACTATACTGAGAATATTTTTTAGGGCATTAAGTGACATTTAATTTATAGTTCTGCATTAGGAGATAAGAGTTATTAACGTTCATGCTATTTTTTTAATTAGAGAAGTTGTGGGTTTACAGAATAATCATGCACAGTAAGCATGATTATTCCACAGGTGTTTTCTATGAACGGCCTGGCGTCATGAAGGAAGCACAAGTGTTAGGTTTGAATCCCATCCCTCCCATTACTTGGGTTTGAGCTCAGGTTAGTTACTCAGTCTCTTTGAGCTTTAGCTTTCTCACCTATAAAATGGGGATAATTGTATCTTCTTCAGTGGGTTTCATGAGAATTGATACAATTTTGTATGTGATAGCACCAAACCTAACTACTGGCACATAGAAGATACTGAATAATGTGTTAGCTCCCTTCCCTGTACGATACCGTAAATGGCCATACATGTTTATGTAATAGGCCCTCTACTAAGTGTTGGGGACACAAAATACGCAAAACATACTCCCCAAAGGAGCTCGCAATCTAGTGAATTTAATCAAAAGACAGGTCATTCATTGCAAATTAAACAGAGTGGAATATTCTTCATAAAGCCAATTCCAGAATCCCTTATTTCAATCTTTTATCCACAGAGACTATATGGTGATGGCAGAAGTTGTGCAGTACATTTATTTGTTTTCCTACAGAGATCTTTTCTGAAAAATCTACTGAGTTCTGCCAGAAGAAACTCATGACATGTTGTAAGTTTAATTATGTTCAATTCATTAACACAATTAGAGCTGTGAACAAATTTATTGACACAGACAGAATCACTTAGTAACAGGCAGTAAGTCATAGATTAAAAAACTCATTCATGTAGGCCTCTAAACTCTGGGAGTAAGGAATTGGAAATCCATCTTTAGTTCCTTGGAACAGTTCTAAAAGACCTGACCAGAGATTGCCACTAATAATTCATTGCAGGAATCGAACATATTTTAAGAATTGTTCTTATGTCCCTTGGAACATAAATTGAGTCCCCTTGAGATACTACTTTTCATTGTAACATAATGTGTGATACAAACTAAGGGAAAATTTGATGAATATGGATTTGATGTTCACTTAGCTGAGCCGGCCTCTCTTATAATTGGGGATTGGAGACTTACTTTTGCTTTTCTAGTGGATACTGTAGGTGAAGAATGTTTGATCAATTGCCTTTCCTTCTGGAATAATCCTTTCTAAGTACATTTCTGTCTTTCCTCCTGGGTTGATTTGCACAAATGGGTGGCAAAGAACCTTGATACCCATATCTGAAGCAAAATTCCCAAAGACAGATTTTAGGATCTAGGATAGTTTTAAGAATATTCTTTTGGGTAACAGTCAGTCATCAAGCATAGAATTTTTAAAAAGGCCTCAGTAAAGTGTTAAGTTCTTTTTTTAAAATTTGTTTACTAGTAAGAAGTTAATCAAATAAAAGCTTTTTTTAAAATCACATAAAATTTTCCTTCTAGAATTGTCTGCTTCCCCAAACAATCCCCAGTTGGCATAACACTCTTGGCAATTTGATGCTCAAAGAAAGTTTCACAAATATATTTTGTTAATAAAGGCTTGGGTGGGTACCTCAGGGATCCTTTACCTGGGTTTACCTATACTTCCCAAACATGGACTTATTTCTGACACTAAAAAGTGATTAGGCCTGCAGGCTCTTAACCCGATTGCCTGGGTTTGGATCCCACACTGCCACTTACAAGCTGGACCAAATTTGAGTGCATTTTTGTGCTTTTGTGCCTCAGTTTCTGCATCTTTAAAAATGGCAATAATAATCATGTCTCTCACAGATGTTTGCTTTGAAGATTAAGTGAGATATGTGTGAAGATCTTTGATTAGTGGCTGGCACATTGTAAGCACTCAAACATGTTAGCAGTGATCATTTTGTACAGCTTCTCATCAGTCCGTCCCCTGAGGTGGGCCTTAGAATTTGTTACCCCTTCTTCCAGGTCCTGGAATCTAGTGGCCTAATAGTGAACCTGAGACTCTAATGTTACCTTCTAAGTTTTTTCTGCAGCTTATCAATAAATTCTCTGCAAGTACAACAAGCTTGTCACCTTTGCAAAATAAGAGATTTTTCACTGGAAAATCATCTGTATTTTATTCTGCTTCTAATAGTCTTAAAAATTTCAGCCCACATGTGATGCAGTTTAGTAAGGAGATGGGAAGTAGAATATGGATATAAAATTAGATATGTGGCCTTAGAAATTCAGAGAGACGTGACCTGGAAAATGCATCAGACACTTAGCAATGTGAAGCCATTGTTCAGAGCAGAATGTGATTTAGGGGAAAAACCACAGGAGACACAATACATGGGCAAGAAGCAGGGTTTCAATGATAATTTGATATTTTTCAGTCTCACAAAATGGTGGGAAGTGGATGCTCTCTGACACAAAAGTGAACTGGCACCTTCCACATTATATACTATGTGGTTCCCTGCTGAAGCTGAGCATTAAAAGATGAGTAAAGTATAATACGCCTCTACTTCAAGAGCAAATAGGTGACATCATATTAGAGAAAATTCAACAGAGATCAATAAAAATGATTAAGGGATTCATAGAATTGATTTTTGAGAAAAGATTAAGAAAAATAAATGCGTGATTTGACACATAACCAAGGACGAATATGATAACTGTGTGGCAAAATGAAATATTTAAGACACTGCAGAAAAGGCAGTCTCCAGGAGTGTGGAGACATATTTCCTAACAAGGTGTCTGAGTGTACAGTCTTCTCAGAGGACTAGTGGAAGCCCTGCCACCAGAATTATTGAAGACACAAGTGGCCAAGTTCTTCTTGAGCTTTGGTGGTGGGCAGCAGAAGTGGACAACATGACCATGTAAGTCTTTTTTTTCAGTATGATTTTAGTAATTCCTGGAAACAAGAGCCCAAATGAGGCCAAATTACAATTTCAGCCAAGCTCCTATTTTCAACTTAGTGTCATTTTAGGAGAGCATCAATCTACCTCATCACATAATTAAAATTAACAAATGAGGAATAACTATAGTATCCGATTTGGTACATCGCTGCCCTTAAAACAGCAAACACACACACACTATATAAGTATAAATACCATATCTATATTATAAATATAGACCAACAAAGAAGATCTCTCTCTATATATGACATATATAGACACATATACTGAGTAAACATGTCAATTGAAATGTTTGTATTTAGTGATTTATACCATCTTTTCCACATTGGGCTGGATGATGACAGAATTCCTTAGTGAATTACCTCTGTCTTTTGTTAGGGCAGTTTCCAGAAATGGCACCTAAGTCAAGTATGAATCATCTTTTTCTGGCACCAAAAAAGTCATTTTCAGCAGTGCCACATCACAGGGTCATTATTCTTAAGGCAGCATTAGCAAGCATCAGAGGAAATGACATAATCCAACTCAATTCACAAAGAGTGGCAAGTAAGGGAAGCTTAAGGCTGCATCAAGCCAACTATATATTCTCTCCCCAAAGTCACAAAACTTCTTAATACAGTCCCCTAAGGGGAAAATTTCTTTAAGGATAAATGGGGGGAAATGGCCTGAGATATGCCCTGCTGGTATAAAACTTCATATATTCATTATAATCATGCATGTATATAATAATATGTATAAAATAATATAGCACACATTTAACTATATTACAAAAAATTATGCTCCATATATGACTGCTATTTTTCACACATTCCACGTAGTACATAAGACCCTTTAATAGCCATCATCATGATAAAATGTGTAAATGATAAAATGACTGTGGAAAAACGTCAGAGAAAAAGGTTAACCTACGTATTTTTGATGATGGAGCCACATATTCATTGTACAGTGTTACCTAAATTTACTTCCCACATTATTGAAAGCATATAGGGGGTCAATGTGCCACCTTTTCACTGCTCAAGGGCTGAAAGAAAATTTGATTTTCCTCTCAAGTGAACTTTGTGTTAGGTTTTACTGAATAGTCTTCTCAACAGGCTTTTTAGCGTTGTTATCCCTGAAGAGGGCTTAGCACCACTCAGCATGGTTGAAGATTGGAGTAAGTGGCCGTGCTATTGTTGCTGTATGTGCCAAATATGTAAAAGCCAAAATTTAACCCTGAAACAGTCATGTCATTCTTTGCAGGGGTTTTTTTTTGGTCATATTTGATGCTGTTTCTTCAAGCAATACTATGACTGTTCTGCCCTGAAAAGCTCTAAACATTACTGTTTGCAATTTTAAAAAATTAAAACCAGCCGTTCTGATCTGAAGTAACTAGTACTCCAGGAGATAAGCATAGCAATTTCTCTGTGAATAAACAGAACTCAGGAGGCAGGTCAACAGTATCCAAAACAGGAAAAAACAAAGAATTTATATGTAACAGGACCATAAAATGGAAATTTTGGATGAGGTGTATGAAGTGCTAGACCAAGATGCAAATTGTTTAGCATAGGTGGCTAAGAACCCTCTTCATAACTCTTAAAACTCTCACCCACACTTAGGGTATAAAAGGGTAAGGAGTTGGAGATTAGAGGAGAGCTTTTGGAGGAGGATTTCAGGAAATAGATGTTGGTGTGCTGTGAGTACACTTCCACCACAGGGAAAGGGTGATGCGTTCTTTTTTCAACTCAACCCAAGAAAGAGGAACTTCAAAAGACAACTTGGACAAATTACCACGTAACCCATAAATCCATAATGCAGTTTGGGATCACAGTAGAATAGTCTATAAGTCTTGCAAGAGAAATATAGGGAGTGAAATGTTGGCTAAGGTGGCCAGTGACTGCGAAGTGGTTTGGCTGTGGTTTGGAAGCAATTGCGCTGCCAGAAATTGTCAGTGCAAAGAATGCATGGATATTTTCTGTGAACCAGTTGAGGATCACTTCTAATAGAGAGTATATATGGAGTGTTTTCAGGTCCTATCCTAGAAGACTACCTGGAGAGACATGAGGACCTCAAGAGAAACAAGCTTGAGGTCTACTCTCAGATGACTGGTAGCTGTAGAGGGAGTCACGAAGACCATCCAGGATAGAGGTGAATTCAAGGGCACAGTAGGAATAGGTCAGTGATATGAAGCCACACCCACACACACAAAAAAACAAGCCAAGCAATGAAAGATTCCAAAAGGGAAAGGGCCATCTGAAACATCTGCCAAGTCTGTAAAGCACTGATGCATCACCCACCATACCAGTCAAATGAGAACTTCCCTGCTTTCTTTCCACTTCTTCACCTTTAAAACTGTCATGCTGCAGTTAGTGAGATGCAGGAAGAGGAGAACAGCTGAGGGAAGCAAGAGAGAAGAGACCACCTAGAGAAGGTCCAAAATAGAGGAGATACCTCAATTCTAAATTCTAATTATTACATGAAATGAGATTATTTATTGAAACAGGACTGTGTTTTGTGACTTAAAGTGATCATAGGAATTTTCAATACTTATTCATGACCAGAAAAGTAATGGGGTTTTCTGCATTCCCATTCAAGGCAGAAAATCTAGGCCAACAAGATACATTTAAAGGGAGAGTGAGAAAAGAAAATAAAGTTGCTTGTGATTTCATGCCATGACTTGTGCTTATCCAAAGTAATAGTTACATGAACATCATCATGTGTATCATCTGACAAGAACAATTTTGCCAGTATATAAGATATGTAGTTGTTGACCTTAGGTTCCAGGGATAGAGATTATAGGCTGCTTCTGAGCTTGCTGTCCCAGGGTTTTGTTGACTTTAATTATTTCTATTTTCTGAACCATACTGATGCTCAAGCTTGTTATGAGAATTATCTGTAGTTTGTACAGTTCTGAACGTTTTAATTTTATTCATGCTCTAATTTGTTATTTCTTCTTTTTCTCTTTCTTATTCCTCATCTTCCTTTATTGTCTTCTCTCTTCTGTTTTCAAATCTAAAGTGGAGAATGAGTGAATGAATTTAAGGAGCAAAGTCTGTAGAATAGGGGAATAATAACGGTTCCTTTTTACCTTCCTCTAATCTCCCATGGCATTACACTATTTCTCTATTGTGCTTGAAAAATGAATTGTTTGTAAGAACAAATTATACAGTTTGTTTGCTTGTTTGTGAGTTTAAAATTTTTCTTTTGGAACAATCTTAGATTTACAGAAAGTTGCCAACATAGTACAGTTTCAATATAACCCAGCTTTCCCCCAATGTTAAAGAAACATTGTGCTACGTAACTTGTGCTGTATTTGTCAAAACTAAGAAATTAACACTGGTATAATTCTACTAATTAAACTACAGCTTCATGAGATTTTCACCAGTTTTTCCACTAATGCCCTTTTTCAATTCCAGGATCCAGTCCAGGATACCACATTGAATTTATTTGTCATGTCTTCTTCATCTCTTCCAATTCAATAGTTTCTTATTTTTTCCTTCCTTCTCATGAACTTGACAGAAATTTTGTAGAATGTTCTCAATTTCATTTTATAGAGGGGTTAAGGATTTTTGCAAAGAATATCAGAGAAGTAATGTAAATGCACGTGATATCAGGGGTTCACGAGGTCAACATGATTTCTCACTGGTGATGTTAACCTTGTTTTTGTGGTTAAGGTGGTAGCTTCCAGCCTTCTCCACTGTAAAGTTACTATTTTCCCCCTTCTATGTTCTATTCTTTGTAAACAAGTCACTAAGCCCAGCCCACACTCAAGGGGAGGGGAATTAAGCTCCATCTCCTGGGTGGGTGGTGGTGGGATATCTACCTATATTAATTGGAATTCTTTTATAAGGAAGATTTATTTGTTCTTCCCCATTTATTTATATCATTATACACTCATGGATACTTATCATAGTATTTGAGTTTTAAACCAATACTGTCATTCTTAATTTGTCATTCAAACTGTTTCAGTTTTAGCCCTTGGGAGCTCTTTCAGGTTGACTCCTGTCTTTTTGACATGCTCACATCCCTTTTAATTATTTATTTATTTTTGAGCACTCTCTTACTTTTTGTCACTGCAAGACACCTTCAAGTCATCTTGTTTTATTTTTCTACAGGTGTAGAATCAGCTATTTCTGCAATGTTTCCTTTTATTTATGAGTCGTATTTAGGAGCCACTATCTGGTCACTGGCTATTCTCATTGCTACTGGGGTATCACTGCTTCCTAGATCTTGGCAGACACGGCCAAGATATATGTAGGGATGTTACTCATATATAAAAACATATCTGTATTTTTAATGTATTTATCTATTTGTATAAATGTTAAAATAAGCATGAATTCAGACTGATATCTACAACTTTAATCCACCACCACAGGAATTACTCTATCCTCCTCCTCCACACCTTATTTATTTGTAACTTCATTCTCCAATAGGGAGAAACCTGTCTCCCAGTACCTAAAATTTACTTACTTGTTTGTTTAACCCAAGTATACATGAAAATTAGTTTCAGAATTGTTAACCCATTCCCCTATGGGAAACAAATTTACCAATCAGAGTACAGTCTTGATACACAGTTCTTTTTGTCTTGAGCTTTAAAGTATCCAGTCAAAACACCATTTTCCCTAAAGTTGCTAAGTTTGGCTCCGTTTCCCACTGCCTTTTCATTATGCCACATATTTGTAATGCAGTTAGATTCATTAGTCCCACTCTGCATTCTATCATGGGATCCTCTAACATCCCAGCTATTCTTTTTAAATTTGCATACTGAAAGTTTCATTCTTTGTGGTGTACAGTTCTCTGGATTTTGACAAATCCATAGAGTCCACAGAGTCATGTATCCACCCCCACAATATCATGCAGAATAGTTTCATTGCCCTAAAAATTCCTCTGCAGGACCACTTTATAGTCAATTGCTCTCCTTTCCCCATCCCCTGGCAACCATGATCTATTTCCATTCTCTGGTTTTCCCATTTCCATCATGTCATAGTCATTGGAATTATACACTAGGTAGCCTTTTAATTTTCCTTCTTTTCATTTAGCAAAATGCATTTTTAAGATATTTAAATTTTCATTTAAGATTCTTCCATAATATTGCATGAATCAATTATCTTATTCCCTTTTATGGCTGAGTAGTATTCTATTACATGGATATACTCACCCATTCACCTGTTGATACACATCTTGGTTGTTTTCAGTTTGGGGTGACTATGAATAGGCTAATTTAAACATGCATTTATAGGTTTTGTGTAAACATAAGTTTTCAATTTACTTGGGTAAATACCTAGAAGTGAGATTGTTAGGTCCTATGCTAAGTCTATCTTTTCCAATATAAGAATCTGCTAACATGTCTTCCAAAATGACTGTACTGTTTGCTTTCCCACCAGCAATGAAAGTTCTTGTTGCTCCACGGTTCCACCAATATCAATTTTTATGATTTAACAATTCTAATAGTGTGGTTTTAATTTGTGTTACCTAATGACAAATGATATTGAACATCTTTTCATATACTTATTTGCCACTGTCTTAGATTGCCAGGGCTATTACAACAAATATAACACAATGGGTCGGCTTAAACAAGCATTCATTGCCTCACAGTTTTGAAGCCTAGAAGTCCAAAATCAAGATGTCAGTGTGGCCATGCTTTCTCCCGGAGATGTCTCCTGGTGATGGCAGTCCTCTGTCACACGGCGATGCCCTTGCTCCCCCGGTGTCTGTGTCTGACTCCTGGCTTCTTCCTGTTTCTGGTTTCTACTGACAGACTATTTCCTCTCTTTATAAGGCCTCCAGCTATACAGATTAAGGCCCTTCCTGATTTAATTTGGCCACAGCTTAACTCATAACAACGTCTTAAAAAGGTCCTACGTCCAAGTGGGTTTGCACTCACAGGAATGTGAATTAAGATTAAGAACATGTCTTTTCTTGGGGTAAATGATGTATTCTATCACAGCCACTGTTATATCTTCTTTGGGGAAATGTCTGTTCATATTTTTTGCTCATTTTTAATAGAGTTTGTTTTCTTATAAAGTTAAGTTTTAGTAAACATTTTCCTTACCATCTGTTTCCTTTTATTTACATTTTTTAATCTTTTGCATATCTCATTCACCAATGGAGAAGATATTACTTTGAAAGTTTTGGAGACCAACTCAAGCAAAAGATGCTGAAAAGTCAGTTCTGGCTGAGAGTCTTCCTTTGAATAAGGAAGTTAAATGTGCATAAAGTATTAAAAATGCTTTCAATCTTGTCTTTCTCATCATGCCTCGTGGGATTCCATATATCTTGCATTATGTACTCTCTAAATTATGGAAAACTATAGTTCACTCTATTGTATACAATTTAGTATTTAGTATTAATATTTTAAATCAATTTCTCTCTAACAAGAAGCTGGTCCAGTGAATCAAAGTTCATATTTTTGAAGGGCAGAGGCACTCAAGTCATCACCTCCTTTTGCCTCTGTAGTTAGAGTTGCATGTTGAAAGAAGTTTCCACAGTGGCACTCCACTGTGAGACATTACTCCCTTGGCTCAAGGAGGCAGGATACCACAGATATTTTTTCCTTAAAGCACAAGAATTACACCTATTGAACTATGTCTATTAGCATGGAGTAATCAAATGCACAGAAGCTGATTGATGGAGCATGGTGCATCCATTAATTAAGCAGAAGCTACTAATAAAAATGAACTTACTGGGTGATTTGTGGGGTCCTAGCCACACAGCCATATGTGCCTCACAGTAATAGGAAACAAGAGTGACACCTGGCTGGTACCAGCTGATGATGGAGAACAATATTTTGCTGTAGAGCAGAGACAACTTTGTGACCCTTTTAGGTTTCGCAGCATGAAAATTGAGGGCATGTGGTGTAACAAGTTGTTTATGTTATTTATTCTTCTCTGGCTTAGCTGATCTGGCATTTGTCTCTTGAGTTCTGCTCTCCCCTACTGGGAAGCAAGGGACTGGTCTAATTGGAGTTCTGCTTAGTTTCCCCAAGGCTCCTGCATGGGAACATTGAAGGACAAGTCTGGCTTGTCTGCATTTACCTCACTGCCTTTTGAGGAGTTTCAACTAATGTATTCCATGGAAAGGGCACTCTGTCCTGAGAAAATTATTATTCTGGAGAAACTCTACAATGTGGTCAGATTACATTAGCCTTCCCTTCTTCGAGGAGCTCCTCCAATTTTACTTCTGGTATGACACCATCATAATGAAATGCCTGCCTGACACAGACGCTAGCTCCTTGGCTAACACCCTGGCCGATGCTAGCACACGTTACCAATGTCTGATGTAGTGCCCTCCATTCCCACCTGTTCTTACTTTCTCCCTGGTCATACTCCGAACAAGATAAATTCAGTGCTGATCTATTCCTACCTACGTTATCTACCCAGTCTGGTTTTAGATAGCAGGCCCCAAGCACCCACATTCTCAGGGAGTGCTTCTCTGACCACCCTGTGCAGGTTCCAACCCTCCTCCAAATACCCGTCCTCGCTGTTCAACACTCTCTAACACACTATACCTTCTACTTGTTGTTTATTGTCTCTCTCCCACTAAAATGTAAGCTCTGTGAGATCAGGAATTTGTTTTGGCTTCTGCTATATCCTTGGCTTCTGTAGTCATTTAATAAATATTTATTGAATGCAGTAAATAAGCTTTCTGAGAGTAATTTTCCAAGATCAGGGATTATATCTATTTCACTCACATTCTATAGGCCTTTGCAATAAATGGTCCTTTAATAAATGTTCTCAATGCTAAATATGAGAATTTAACTTTCATTTGTGGTGGATGCTAAATATTTAGATCCTGTAGGCCTGCTGCTTCTTCTAATGTCAGGAAGTACAGCCATATTGTTCTGATTTTTCCTATCCAGATCCTTTCTTCACGGAGAAATCTTCTGCCAAGCTCTCTACTGACTCTCAGGCAAAAAGGTACATGGAAATCAAAGCCCATCAATTTTTTTTTTTCCAACCTTAAGAGGAGGCTACCATCTGGCTGCCCAGAGCAAGGTGTCTGGATGAAATCATGAACCTGAGTTAATGTCAATACTGTTTGGAATAGGCTTTTTGCTGTTGTTGTTATATATTGATGGCAATGAACAATACATATTCATAAATGCTAATGAGACAGAAGGTCTGACATGGTCTCTAAAGAGCAGCAGGATGGGTATGGGCTGGTGAATGGATGGACAGCCTGGAAATGTTGTCTCACCTCTGCTGGGGATGGAAGTCCTGGTCTGTGGGATGTTTCCATTAGGAAGCTCACGTTTCCTGTCGTGCTACTGTAGTGAAGTTTCAAGTCTTTTGACTTTCGTTGGATTATACTTTTTAAACTAAAAAAAAATTTTTTTTACAAGACGATTATACAACAAACTTTTCTTCAGTTTTGTTATATAAAGGGTACTGTGTTTGGTGCCAGAAAAAATCACATGGTGCTGCCCTCTCAAGCTGGAAGTACTTACTGAATTTTATCTGGGGCCCAATAAGTACTAATGAGGGGTACTCAAAGAATATTAGAAAAATACTTACCTTTGATAAGCTTGAAATCTTGGTCAGAAGGTGAGAGTTACATTCAGAAAATTATAAGGAAACAATATAAGAACAACAAAACTCAACTGTTGCACTTGGTAATGCTATCATTTAAAGTCCAGAGTTTGGAGAAAGGAAAAAAGACTATATGCATGGCACTATGCATGCAGGACACTTTAGGGGGCAAGAAGACAGGGTAAAGTGTGGTCTATGGTATTCAACAAGCTTATACTCTAATCTAGAAAAGAAGGTCAACTAAACGGTCAGAATATTTTTACAAAGTTCACTGTATAATGCAAAATTTCTCAAACTGTTTTTAGTCTGTTTCTTCCACTTAACTTAAAATCGTCTTAAAAGAAGAGACTAGAGAAGAAAGAAAAGGGAAAGCAAAAGCATATAGTGCCTCTAGACCTGGAAGGTGAGTGCATTTAGATTAGGTGAAGGAATGATGCTAAATAAAAAGAGAAAGAGAATTTAAAAAAAAGTGGGAGAAAGATATTTGGACCAGTGTTAAGACAAAGCTTCTTACAGCAACACATGCATCTCTAGTCATCCAAGGAGATCCAGGCTCTCATTTGAAAGATAATGGTTGCTTCTTCCCATCCCATTCTAGACACTACTCTTTCTTATTTTCAGTTTACTGAACTGTCAGTTTCTGGAGGGCAGGAACTATGTGGACTAATCTACTTCCAATACTATGCATAAGTATTACTCTTACAACGGTTGGGGACTTTTTAAAAGATAAAGTTGATACCATCAAAATTAACCACTGGAATTTGAAAATGGGGAGCTTAGGGCTACAGTTGGCTCTAAGTCTCCAAGACTGGGAGAGAGGAGGACCTAGACAGCTTCAGATGCCCATGTAAGCCTCTTCCGTGCAGGACTAACTCAGGTCTGATTCTACAAACTCTCCAAGCAACCTTCTGTCCCTAATCTGGTTTCTCAAGTATGCTTGCCACCTATGGTGTGCATGGCAGGGATATTTTTCAGTATAGTGAAACGAATTTTTGGACAATTCTATCATGTATGCCTCCAGGTAACATTATTTCTGTTTTGCAAGGCTAGTTAACCTCTGGATAAGCAAACTATCATGACTTCCAACTTTCTATGGGGCAAGTCGTGGTGTATTTTAAAGATCATGGTCTTTGAAATCAGATAGACCTGGATTTGAGTTCTAGTTCCACCACTAACTAGATACACGATCTTGAGCAATTGCTGACACATCTGCAAAATTATTATGATGAAAATTATTCTTATTATGAAAATTATTAAGAACATATTTACAATTATTTCCTCCAAATCTTTTCTGATTTGTATTTGTGCCCTGAACTTTAATTTTAGTGAATTTAATGCTAAATTTACTTAAACCAAGAGGAATTATCTCCTGGTCAGATTCTGTGCCATTTCTCTCTCATCTTGGGAATAAATGAGCTCTTAATGGAATTGTTCTAGAAATAATTTACTGTGAACTGGCCATCACATCTTACTTTCCGTAATGTATTTTAATAATAAAATGTCTTGGTCTACTCCAGGAGTAATGATTTTCTAGGAGAGTCTCCTATGTTATTTATGAAGATGCTGTTCTATAAAACAGGGAAGAAAATAACAGCAGGAAGCAGTTAGCAGGTAATGGATGTTAATTGCATTGCCCAATGCTGAATCAAAACTTACCTGCTTAACTAGGTACTGATTGTTGTGCTCTTTGAGAAGAAAACATCTTTTCCTGAATACATGGCAAATATTGCTGTCAAATTCATTTCAGCTGCCTGGGAGTAGAAGCCTATTCCAGCAAATAGCTGGAATACAAGCTCAAAACATAACTATGTTCTAGCGTTTCTCATCCCAAGTAACCCCAGTACAATACTCCAAAATTAATCCACCTTCAAGCTGAAGCTTAAACTGAAATGAGAAGTGTCATAAATATCCTCTGTCCAATAAAACGTTCAAATCTGCTTTTGCAGCCTGAGCTGCTAAGTGTATTTTGGACATGGTTTAGCTTCTTGGCTTAGGGGTGTTCTTACAACAAAAAAGGTATCCTTTGTAAGGTCAGATCTAAACTTAAACAACCCAGAAAGACAAAGGATCATGCTTTCTGATATATTTTTTTTTCCTAGATAAGGAGACTCCATAAACCGTTCAGGTTTTCATATTCTGCTTAGCAAATTGTCCTTAATTTGAAACTAAATTCTTCTTGCTGTAATATAGACCCATCTCTCTTCTTATTTTAACAGCTGCTAAACCCTACTTATCCAGCAACAATTAGCCCGAACTGGTCTTGAGTCTCCTGAGAGGTACTCATTTTACAGAGATTTGGGTGAGGATTCTAGGCAAGGTGAAAGGGCCAGGAAGTGATGTAGGGATGTGGCTTGAAAAATGCCATTTATCTTTATAAGCTGCATGCAAAAGTAAAGAGAACTATTATCTTATGTAAGAAGTAGTCAAACATTTGTCCTTGCATTATATACTGTTGTTTCTTAAACTATTTGTTTATGAATTAAATGGTCTTTAAAGCTGACTCTATTTTTGCTTAATTAAAAATTTAAATTTCTGTAGCATTTTAGGGTGAGGAATCCTCTTGGTCTATCTTCCCATCACCTCAGTTTATAGATGAAGCCAGCTAAGCACAGACAAAGGTCAAATGATGTGCAATGAAGGATTAACTCAGCTTGTCTGGGTTGTCCATGCCTTATAGTTTCAAGGAAAAGGTTGGGACCTTGTCTGGCTTCTGGGAGGTAACCTCTAAGCTCTTGAATAACCTGCTCAGTATCTTACCATGCCAGGTAGTCTATGCTAACAATGTGATTTATGGTGAGATCCTCGGGCACACAGTATCAGCTTGAACTCTGGAGGAGGTGGAGACTAAAGTCAGACATGCAAGAGGTTGGCCATGCTTATGTGACCAAGGCTCGGGTGAGCTCCCCCGGTTGGCAATACTCTGCATGTGTTGACACATCATATTATTTCTGAGAGAAATAAGTGCTGTCCACACAACTCCACTGGGAAAGGACAACTGGAAGTTTGTGCCTGATGTCTCCTGAATACTGCCTTATGTGCCTTTTTCCATTGCAGATTTTAATCTGTATTCTTTCACTGTGATAAACCGTAACTATGAGCATAACAGCTTTGTTGAGTTTGGTGATTACCTCTAGTGAATTACTGAACCTGAGGATGGTCTTGGAGATCTCAAACACAAGTGAGTTTTCCAAGTTTGCACAGTTGTTTAGAGACAGAATAGTAACAAACAAATTCTTCTGACTCATTTTCACATATAGTTAAGGCATATTAGTTAATTGGTTACTCATTGATTCATTAGTGCATGTGGGCAATCATTAAACATATAGAGGAATTCTACCATGGCCAGGAGCTAGGAAATCAATGGCAAATACAAGCTTCCTTCATTAAGGAGCATACATTCCAGTCTACTGTGATCTTCTTAATCTTACATTCTGAAGCTTCATTTAATTTATTGGGATCTTAGATTATAGATTTTATATCTCCTTCAATTTACCATTGTCAGTGTCTTAAAAACATCTACATAACCTCCTCTGCATCACATTACACTGTCTGTATTCTTCCAGATCTGAAGTGTTGCTCCCAATTGGAAATGTGTCATGCATTTTTGCAACCATCTTTCTCCCTAAAACCACCCACGGGGAATAATTATATGTTCAATATACATTTATATAGTGAATGAATCAATGCATGTATGAATGAGTAAGTGCATGAAAGTACAAATGTTTGGTAGAATAGAAAAGGCCTTGAAGATCAAGTTGTAATCAAATGTTCTCCAAAATCTGTACATAAAGATGGTGTATAAACAATTAGATGAACAAAATAAAGGTCTCTAGAGACAAACCTATATGTGTGAAACAGCTTCATTGATGAGATATAATTATATATATTTACAGTATACACTAAATGCAACAATTTCTAAAATTGTTTTCCATAACTTTCAAAGTGAATATATCTCAACAGTGCTCAGCTCCATGAATCTCTGTATAAAATCTTCTCAAGTCACTGATCACCATTGTAGAACAAAGATAGTCAAATACAGAATATTGTCCATTTCTGAGATTCAAGACAAGAGCAGTATTATAGTGCCTGTCCTACTTCCTCTTATACTAGAGTGCTTGGTTATAATTGGTCAGAAGAAGATAGCTCAGAGTGGTAGAAAATTAGGCTCACTCAGGGACAATTACAACAAGGGAAAAATAGCATGTCTGTGTTAAGAGACAGGAATGTAGAGAGTTGAGTGGATTCAAAAGCATGTTATTAATGAATGTTTTATCCATTGACCATCAAAACATAAACATTTTCAAGTAGGGGGTGAGATTCCCAAGCAGCCAGTCAGGGGCCTGCCTATACTACAAGCATCAGAGAGAACATCTTCACAGATAAAATCACTTTACCAAATACAGGGATTGCATTAGAGGATGTACTTTCTTTGCCAGTTATCAATTCATTGTCTCTCAGCTCCAATTCTACCTTCATTGCCTAATCTGAGAAAAAAGATATGGAGCCTTGAAATATTTTCCATTTGTCATCTGGTATGGTGTTAGGTTTTGTCAGTGGAGGGTACTGAGGAGACATGGCAGTAGGAGGAGAGTTCTTTCCAGGTTCCAGTGCTCAGTGGTGAGCTCCTGTAACATGGACAACTTTTCCAGAACCCAGCTTCTGAACTCTTTAGTGTCAGACTTCTACAGCACATGTGATTTCTGCTATAATGTAGGCAGCTTCTTTAACATCTGGTTCTTGTAGTATGTGAAGCTTTCTTAGTGCCTAGTTCCTGCACCATAGCTTCTCCAGTGCCTGACTCCTGCAGTGCATGGCAGCTGGCAGCTTCCCAAGAAACCCTCTTGGGCATTTTGTAGCAGAGTGACTTTGGTGAGACATCTCCCTGTGAAAGCTCCCTGATAAGTTTGGCACAAGTTCCACTGGTGCAGAACCATAGCCACTTCTCCACCACTTGATGTCTCTCCATTAGGGTTTGGATCTCAGTCCTAGAGAGTGGGAACTCCTCCTTGGATGCTCTATCTCAGCCACAGGCATTGTGGCTGCTCCTCATACCTGCTATTCATATGTTCTTTAGTGTTCCCTGTACTTACCAGCCAATCCTTTGTTTTGCCAATCTTCTGTTATAGTTAATAATTTGTTATAGTAGTTCAAATTACTGTGTAGTTTTGTATCCTGATTGGACCCTGTGATGGTTTGGATATATTGTGTCCCTCAAAAAGAGCCATGACCTTTTAACCCAATCTTGTAGGGTGGAAACTTGGAGTGTTTCCATGGTGATGTGACTCACTGTAGGTGATAACTCTGATTGAATTATTTCCATGGAAGTGTGGCCCTGCCTATTCAGCATGGGTCTTGATTAGCTTACTGGAGTCCTTTAAAAAGAGCCACACGGGCCCAGATGTTTGCTGATGCTGATGCTTAGAGATGCTTGGAGATGCAGACATAAGGACATTTGGAGATGCTTAGCTAAGAGATGCTAACCCAGAGTTTGCTCCAGAGAAGATAGAAGAGACAAGCCCAGGGACATTTTGGAGAATGCCATTTTGAATCCAGAACCCCAAAGCAAAGAATCAGCAGACCAGCCACATGCCTTCCCAGCTAACAGAGCTTTCCTGGATGCCACTGGCCAGTCTTCAGTGAAGGTATACTCTTGTTGATGCCTTAATTTGGACATTTTCATGGCCTTCAGACTATAAATTTATAACCAAATAACCCCCTTTATAAAAGCCAATCTATTTCTGGTATTTTGCATAACGGCAGCATTAGCAAACTGAACACACCCCACTGATACATTCTGGTTTCTATGAGTCATTGAAAAGTAACTTACATCAGAGGGCTTGGGGTTTGTATAATTGCTTGTTTTTCAATGAAATAGAGCAGTCATATAATCTATAGCTTTTTTCTTTTCCTCTCCAAGCCTGCTATTGAAAATGCTGCTCTCAATGATAGATGAGATTTATCAGTATATTACTATAGAGTCCCATTCAGAAAACTCCTTCAGACCCATAACACCAAAGCCAAAATGACTTCATTCTATTAGCCTCTTTGGAAAGAATTATATCAGAGAGCATGTAACAGCTTTGCCAAAATGATCTCATTTCCTTTCTCCTTCTAATCACTCTCATCTCACAAGACAAACTCCAAAAGGACTTTTCATTGCCCTTTTCCATCTTTTACCTCTATGAGGTTGTGGTCCTGGGATTGATATAACTATAGGGTGAAATAAAGCTGTCTAAATTCAACCTTTCAAAGGCTAAACATGACAAAGACTAGAAATTTGAAAAAATCTGCAAATTTCCTTGACATCAGTAATAAAGGTTTCAAGAAGAGGTAATGGTAGGAGTGATGAGGTCACATCCCCCCAAACATCCTGACTATTAATGAGATTTCAAGATCTCATTCTTTAGAGATTTAAGAAATAGGCTGACATGTAGTTATATCCCAAGAAGGGCGAACTAAATGACTTCTTCCAGACCTTGGGTTAATTTGAAATCTTCTTAGAGGCTTTGTATGTTGTTTATTTATAAGCTGCAATGTAATCTGATAGCTCGTTTAATCAGATATTCTTCTGTGTGGCTATAACTTTTTTCATTGGGGACAACTTAATGACAATTTTTGGCATATTCCATAACTTACATCTCTAAACAAAGTATTCTTTTTATATTGTTATGCTATAATCATGTTGTTCAAGAAATTACAAATTATGTATTTTAGTGTTTAAAATTCCAGAAATAAGTTGAAATGTAGCTATAACGCCATGTAAAGAAATGTGAGTGGCTTTGAAGTCAATTTATTTATGATTAGGGAAGTCAGTATTGCAGTTAGTTTTCTCTCTCTCTCAAGACACTAATAGATTTTGGGGTACATAACCCCGTTTTGCTGCATCAGTAATAATCAATACAGACTTGGTCACCAAGAGAAACACATTGCATCAGTTTTTATTGCCATAACAAGTTGAGGTACTTAAAATAATACTCAGTTCTGTAGGTCAGAAGTCTGGTACAACGTGGCTGGATTCTGCCATGCAACAAAACCTAGTGACAGGAGTAAAATCCATCTAAGTAACACTCTTGGGGATTATACAAGGTGGGACACCAGGGAAGCAGGAAATCTTGGGGTTATCATAGTATTCTATCTGCCACACACATCATAGCAGGAAAAAAGATAGGCCAAGCCAATGATTTAAAAAAACCTTCCTTGTTCATTGAAGTACAAAAAAGATGAAAGTGGAGGGATATTTTTATGGTAAAAATAAATAAGAGCATGGATATAGTAGGTTAGGATTGTCCACCAAATGTTCAATAACTGAATCAATGGCACATCCTTAAACTGAAAGGAAGAAAAATGATAGAAAGTATAGAATAAATTTATAAAAGGAAAAGTAAAATTGAAAATTCTTTAAACCAAATGGTGATCAACCTTGGAAACCAATAGCTTCAATTAAAGTGAATCAAATATTTAAGTTCCTAGTACATGTCAGAAGTGGAAATGAATGGAAGATAGAATAATATGAATAGTTAGCATTTACTGAGCATTAATATGTGCTACAGCAGCTAGACACTATTCTGAGTGGTTTACTTGTGTTTCCCCATTCAATATTCCAAACATACCTAGGGATCATTATTTTTTAGTTGCAGAAACTGAAGCAGAGTGAGATTAGGTAACTTGTCCAAGATCATTCAATAAGTGGCAAGTCTCTTTTTATGTTTCATGTCATGAAGGGAAGAAGGACAGGAGGATGGGTGAGATGCAGGGAGGGAACAAGGAGGGAGAGAGGTCTAAGGGCAGAGGCAAAGCCTATCTGTTTCCTACCATTCATAGTAAGAGCACTAGAAGTGAAATGACTAAGCATCCATTCTGGATAGTGCTTGGATGGACACTACCAGCTTTTGCCTTTGTGCTTCCATGTTCTAAGGAACCTACTCTGTGACTGACTGACATTCTTGCAGATACATGAATACATTAAACCTCATTACAGGGCCAACTTCCTGGCTGAGCAGCTATCTACCGCCTCTGTATTTATCCACACATTCATTCATTCATTCATTCATTTTGTCAACAAATATATTTATGAGTACCTACTTTGTGTCAGATATTGTTTGAGGTACTGAGTCTCCATTAATGATAAAACAGACAAATCCCTGGTTCTTAGGGAACTTGCATTCAAGTGGGAAAAGACATAAGACATTTAATAAACAAATGAATTAGAAATTATCAAGGAATAACCAGAACTATGAAAAAAATGAAACAATTTGAAGTAATAGTGACTGGAGAGGCAGAGCTGTTAGATTTGGTGATCAGAGAAGAGTTAGCTGATAAAATGACATTTAAATTTGACTTGAATGACTAAGATGGAGCCAGCTTGTAGCTTTGTATATTTCTTCTGCACTCTGGTGATTTTACAGTTTGATTTGTAGGGACAACGTATTTCCTTTCTATTTCTTTTTGGGGAGACACCCCACTAAACTCCCAGGGTTTTTGCAACACTGAACCCACTATTAGATTTGTTTTTTAAAGTGAATTTTTGATGAAAGAACATCATTGAACTTAAGGGAATTTAGGAATTTAAGTTGTGCTCTAATTTTCTCCCTTAAATTAGAAGTTCTCATGGACTTTTGCACATTTTTGAGACTTAATAAATTATTTACTATTTTTTTGTTGGCTTTATCTGGAATCATTTTTAGATGTCTGAGGTTAAATGCAAATCATAAGCAGGCAATGCCATTTAGCCAGTCACTCTGAAATATATTCTCATTTCAGTTTTATTACTCAAAGAGTACGGAATACAAATATGTTATTTATTTTTAAAATGATCCCACTGCTTCAGTTCTTCCACATTGTTGCCTTTAATTAGATTTTCTAATCAATCATCACTGTGTATTGTTCCACATCTAGAAGTCTATATTAATAAAATGTTTTCTTACTTATAAGAATTTGGTGAAAAGTTTATTTTCAGGGTGTCAATCCATCTGGCCTTGCCAACTGCAGAACTAGAGAAGTATTAAGTTGGTGGTAAAGGGAACACCATCTGTTTCTGAGAATTTAGCTGATCTCTGTATGATGAGCAGGAAGTTGACTGCAAGGCTGAAGAGCCAAGAAGGTAAACAAGAAAGTTGAGACCTGTGGGCCTTCTATCTCATTTATGAACAAAATATTTACAAGATGGCTCAACATCATCAATAGCAATCAGAGGGTTTACATTATTCAGATAGTCGCCTTGAAGAAATTACTTTCCACATATTTACCTTTTCTTTCCTTCTCTTTGGTGGCAACAAATAGTTAAAAATAAGGACTGATAGTCTGTTTGCTTAAACATATATCCCTGTGAATGAAATAACCTGTTTATACAATAGCATTGAATCAAACAGGCAATGTATCACATAATTTAAATAAAGAGACTTGGTAGTTAGCTCAGTTCGTCATGTTAGTATATGTGGTGGTAATGATCTAAACATCACATTACTTTCATACAGTCAAGTTAGTGTTACACAGAAACAGACATCTTTTGGTAGCCAGAACTCCATCCTTAACCTTAGCTAAGTAGCTGAAGGATGCTGAAAGATTAGGGAATAGAGGATGATGCAATCCATCACATTTTTTCAAGAACAGTATTTCAAATTCTATGTCCTAGTGATGGTGTCCTGGATGAACTGTGACCTTCAAGAGCAGCATCTTACAAAATACAGCATGAATAGTTTGGTTACTGATGTAACTTGAAGTAATTAGAAGAATCAGTGATACAGGAAAATTAATTAAGCTTAACTTTTACTCTCTAACCATTTGACATCATCTTTGTAGGCAGCATTTGAAGCTGATGACTGCTGCCTCTTTGGAAATCTCTTTTCCTTTGGCTTTCATGACAGTTGAAAATATTTCTCTCATCACTCCACCTCTTTTTCCTTTGCATTCTCTTTGCCTATGCTCAATTCCCAGCCTCTCTTGTTCAGTTGTAACCACTTTCGTGAACTATTCCCATGTCACTGATTCAATCATAGCCTACATTCTGATGATGACTAAATTTATATTTTTGGTCCTAACTTTTCACCAGAACTACAAACATAAATATATATTCTGTAAAACATTTTCACCTTAATATCATATAGTTGCTTCAAAGTAAATATATCTCAGACAAAATCATCTCCCCTCCTAAACCAAGATTCAACATGGCATCAATATTCTCTATATCGAACAATTTTCATCAGGGGTTCTTACACATTGCATCATCAAGGCATTCTTTTATCCACCTAACCACCTCCCTGGAGTTTATTTTTAAAAAAAATTTCTACCAAAAGAATTCATTGAAATAGTAGTTTTTCCATTTTTATTAAGCAAATGCAATTGGGCCATCATTCAGTGTTTCTAATTAAATGAATAAACTGACATTGCACTGAATTTCAGCCATGAACAGAGATATTTTATGTTTAATGTGGTCTGTGCTACCAGCATATAGAGAATATATAGGTCAAGTGGGGAGGAGGTGAGTGCTCTGTTATTGTTTGAAGAAAAATTGACAATTAAAAAAATAAGTAAAACTAGCAAGCTTAATATTGATTTATCTCAGACTGTCATTGTATTTGTATGCCTAATTCCTTCACAAAACCTTGCACCCAGAGAAAGAGTGACAAAATTATATTAATGATTGTTCATCCATGAATTTCAATGGTTTCTTGGTGCTGATGGAGAAATATGTACCCTGGGTGGACTCTCTAAAGTTTGGCAGTAGACGTGCATGATCTCATGCAACACAGAACATTCTCCAGTCCTTTTGACAGGAGATCAGAAAGAGTGGAAAAGGGGATTAAACTTCTAAGCAATTTTTTCTTCTAAAATCTTTATATAAGTATTTTAAAAAGAAATATCAGTCCTAAGTGAAAACTGCCATGAACTTAAGGTATGCATGGGTGTTAAACATAATATTCTGGATTCTGGGTATTTGATCCAAGCTGTGAAATATATGGGCATCAATCAAAATGGATGAGAATTAATTAATTGTGTCTAAAACTAAACCAAACTAAAGTTCTGACATGTTTACAGATATTACTTGGTCATTCATGTTTTTTTGCTTTGTTCTCTTAATAACCTAGCAAGGAATATCTTGCCAACTATGGGCATTTTGGTCTCATTAATCTGCACAGTATCAGCTCTTTTTAGTGGAAACTGCATTATCAAGGGCACAGTTGACATCCCATATAATTCTTTAATTCAGTATAGAGGAAACACTGACATCAACCTTGGACCAGTATCCAAATTACAGCATGTTCAAATTATTAAAGAGCTTCAGTCCATTCCCCATTTTCATCTTCATTGAATTATAATAGATTGAAGCTAGGATGCTAAGGATGGAAAATAGGTTTCAACTTGCATTCCAACTCAAATGGAATAGTGGTTGTCTGGAGAGCTGTTCTGAGAAGGAGGCTGGGTTCAGGTCAGTAGAAATGAGGTTTGTGATAAGCAATATTTGAAAAGGAAAGGTAGTGGTAGAAACCACTAGAGGACCAAATGTGGAAACAGGATATTTAACACAGAAAAAAGAAATCGGAGGTGAGTCTCGGTACCTTTCCAAATGCTTGAAGGACAGTCATATGAAAAAAAAATCTTGCAATTAACTTGTTTTATAGCTCCAAATAAGCACCAGTAAGTGGAAATCACAGACTCCATAATAAGAAGAACTTTTTAATAATTAGAGAAGTCTGAAATGGAACACATTTCCTTAATAGGGAGAATAATTCCCAAGACCTAAGAGAGCTCAAGCAGGAGAAATGGATATTTTTGGAAGGATGCCAACAGGTGTGGGAAGTTAGAATAAATAATTTCTTAGGAATCTTACCATAAGCCATCAAACCTCAAATAATGACAAACAGCGCCTTCCAGAGTAGAGTTACTTGTTTTTAGATAAAAACAAGCAACCTCTCCCTGCAATTATGTCAGAGAAGTTAATATGCTTAGTACTTACACTGAAATGTCATCCCTGTCTGTGACAATGTCTTTTTAAAAAACAAATTTAAAATAGGACATCATCTTCTCAAATCTCAGAATTCAGGAATCTAATGAGCAAATGTGAATATAATTGAACTAACAGTCCTGGCCAAACTGAAACTTACCTGCAGCATTTGTGTCATATATTTGAAACTAATTGGTTGCCCTGGAAGGTTAGGTATACGATCAGTAACTGTCCCATCAGCAATCAGCATTTTTGCCACAGAATGAAGGAGATGGGGAGAAAATCACACAAGACAGAGTGAAAGGTATGTAGTCAGAAGAAAAAAGCCTTCTTGATTATGCTGTGGACTTTCTGAAGTCCTTAATTCTCCCTCTAGCCCATCTTCAAGCTGGCATGTGGGACGTACTGTAGATGGATGGTGATGCTCATCAGGAGAAGCACACACATATATCTTGTGGGTTGATTTTTTATTTGCCAGCTCAAGAGGAGCAGGGAGATTTATTTGGAAGGATAGTAATGAAGGTGGAGAGGCACTAGTTAGACATCAGTTTTTGTTCCCAGTATGTTATTTTCATTTTTTTCACTTCTTGATGCTGCATTGCCCTCTTTATTTTCACTTATTTTTCTGAAATGGGAGGATATTTTGGTGGAATAAGCCAATGGCTCAAGGGTAGTATAGATGTAGAAACAAAGAATTTCTATGTATTTTAGTTACTGCAATACTTCAAATTTTTTCATTACATTCTACATTTTTATTTTGTACACGTATATATTTATATATGCATATATACACACACATTTACTTATACACAATTACATGCAATTTTAAATCATTATTTTCTTTACCCCAGATGAGATGTCATGTTCCCTTTCTTGTTGCCTTTCTTTTGCTCTGCCTTGCAAGAATGGAATTATTCATGACGATGAAAAAAACTCACTTTCCTCCTCCCTAATAATGGCACAAGGAAATGGGCTGACATTGCTGGACCTTAAAAAATACAAAAAAAAGAGATCACAATCACCACCCCTATCTGAGCCCAAAATGGAATTATTCATTAAGATGAAGGAGTAAGTTATTATACTGTTGGTTTCCAGAATGTTGTTTCAGGTCAAGGCAAGAAGCATGGCCTCTGGAGGGCTAGTAACAACCAGCACCAGAAGCATCACACGAATGCAACTAAGAGCCTGAGCTGATGGCTCACACTAGACCCCAGTCCAATCCCAATTTTGCTATTTATGGCATGACATCAGTTTAGTTACTTACTCTGTCTTAATTTCCTCATCTGACTATGGGGATAATAAATCCTAACCTCACGTGGTTTTGGAAATATTAAGTAGAATAATTATGAACCACATCATGCAAACAATGTCTAATTACTGTAGTCATCAGGTAAAAAGGGCAAGATGGATCAGTACATCCAAATACACTTTGAATGCCTCAAATTAATTGTAGATAGTCAACATATGGTAGAGCAATTTTGATTATATGTGTATTTATTATTCAGTTTCTGATTTACTTTGAAGGTTTACTTATTTCTGTCCAACCTGTTTTCCCCCCTTATTTCTACTTCAACCCAGTAGTATTTTATCATAATATAGAATCATGGGTTTTAGAACATAAAATGTTCTTTCTTACTAGTGTTTGTAAAGTTTGAGTTACAGGAGCTAAAATAAAGATTTTGATTTTCTACAGGTTTTCACTTCAGGAGACCTCACCATTTGTATGTATATGAAGTTAAGAGTGAGTGTTAATATTGTGGCACAAGGAGTCTCATGCCAAGGGAGAGGTTGTGTACAAAATTTTCTTTTTTAGACAGTTTGAAATTACAAATGCATAAAATCTAAAAATATTGCTATATTATGCATTGTGCCCAGGGTAGTCCATAAAAACCTATTCAACTCATATCCTACTTTTTCTAGAATAGTAATAAAATTTAGAAATAAAGTACTGATTGTAATAATATTTCTATAAGAAAAATAAGTTCAGGGACTCAACGTGGGACAACAGAATTTTCATCCTAAACAGAAGGTTGTGGCTACCATAGCCTTTAGTAAGGCTTCAGCAAGAAGAGATTTAAGGCAGGAATGAAGTTAGTGGAAGAGCAGGAAGATAAGCATGACAGGAAAATATGGGTGTAGGAAGCTGTAGCTATACGTCTTTGCTTCAAGCTGTCACCCTTTTTCCTTTTCTGCTATCCTCTGAGAGTACTCTGGCAATAAAAATACTAATAATGACAATTATATTTACTTAGAGCTTGCTGAATTAGAGGCACAGTCTTAGTGATTTTAACATACAGTCTACACTCTAAATAACTGAGAGTAAAGTATTATTATTCTAATATGAGAAAACTGAGACTTAGAGGGTTAAGAAATGTTGCCAATATCAAGCATAGAGGAAGTGGCAGAGCCACATGAAACAGCCATTACAATTGCCAAAACTGCCAACCCAAGAATCCAGCTCTGGATGTGCTTTGTGTGGTTTCCACAATGCTTTTATAATTGAATTCTTTGCCTACAACAAGAACAAAAAAAAAAGGTGTGTGGGGGGGGGAGGGGAGGGAGGATTTCATGTAAACATTTGTAGTTTCTCTTTAAGAATTGGTGGTTTGAAGTCTTTGGGTCTGCTTTCCCACAGGCAAACACGGGCGAGGCTGAGGAGGGTTTCTCTTGTGGTTTACCCTCCCCCACTTACACTGTGGCTTTGTCAACTTGACAAATGAAGTAAAATGTACACACAGAAAGGTGCCAATTCAAGAAAAATGCAGGTCAATGAATTCTCACAAATGACACATAAAGGAACAGTAACCTAGATCAAGAAGGAGAACATCACCAGCCCCTGACCAGAAGACCCTTTGTGTTCCCTGGCAGCCACTATGGCCTCCTCTCAAGTCACTAGAGATTAGTTTTGCCTATTTTTAACTTTCAACAAATGTAACCACACAGATGTGCATTTTGTGTCTGGCTTCTTTCACTCAACACTACACGAGTTTCTTCCATGATATTCCGTGTAGTAGTAGTAAATTAATTTTTGTAGTTGTAAAGTATTCTATTTTATGATTATACCCTGACATATTTATCATTTTGGGTAGACATTTGGGTTGTTTCCAATTTTTAGCTGTTACAAATAACTTCTACTACCATTCTTGTATTCACTCTTGGTGAATATATATATATATATATATATATATATATACACACACACACACACGCACACACACACACACATATATATACACATATATATATATATGCATTTCTGGGTCACAAGACATGTAAATTAACTTTTTTTGGCTATAGTCAACTTATTAGATGAAGGTTACAGTAGTGCTATATCTTTCTACTGCCATTCCTTTTAAATTTTAGCTATTATAATGAGTATGTACTAGTATCTTATGTTTTTAAAAAGAGTTCTATTGAGATACAACAAACATACCATAAAATTCACTCATTTAAAGTTTACAATGTAATGGTTTTTAGTATACTTACAGAGTTGTCCATAAGATACTATAATCTAATTTTAGAACATTTTTATCACTCCAAAAAGAAATCAATACCAGTCAACAATCACTTCTGTTCCCTTCCTCCTCAAACCTAGGCAACCACTAATCTATTTTCTGTTTCTACCTATTTGTCTATTCTGGACCTTTCATATAAATGAAGTTATTCAATATGTGGCCTTTTGTGACTGGCTTCTTTCCTTAGCATAATGTTTTTGAAGTTTTTCCATGTTGTAGCATGTATAGGTATTTTATTCCTTTTTATTGTTAAGTAATATTCTATCCTATGGATATGCCACATTTTGTTTATCCATTCATCAGTTGAGAGACATTCAGGTTGTTTCCATCCTTGGACTATTATAAATAGTACTGCTATGAAAATTCCTGCACATGTCTGTTGGTGAACATATGTACACATTTTCTTTAGATATATATTTAGAAGAAGAATTGATGGGTCGCAGAATATGCATATAAATTTTAGTGGTTATATTCAAGCAGTTTTCCAAAGTTGTATGAATTTATACTCCTACCAATTTAATGGGTGAGAGGTAATCACATGTGGCATTTCTGTTCTTTTTAAATGTTAACTGTTATAGTGAATATGTACTGGTATCTCACTGTGTTTTTAATCTGCATTTTCCCAATGACTATGTGGTTGAGCAGCCTTTCATGTTTTGGCCATGTGAATACTCCCTTTGGTGGAGTGCTTATTTGAGTCTTTTGCCCATTTGTATGTTGGGGACTCCACAAATGTGCTTGCCCTCTCTTGTTGCTCTCAGTAGCCTAGAGGTAACCATGTTAAGAGGTATAGGCTGTACTCCCAAAGCAGGAGATACTACATGAAACAGATATGATCTGAATGAGCTTAGGGTAGTTTGCTATACAACAGAAGCTAACTAATGCAGACAAATTTCTCTGAAGATACAACTCATCAAAGAAAATTCTAGGGCCAGATTATTTTATTGGTGAATTCTATTAAAAATTCATAAAAGAAATAATATCAATCTTATACCAACTCTTTCAGAAGTTAGAGGAGATAGAAATACTTCCCAATTTATTTTATGTGACAAGTATATCTTCCATACCAAAACCTGACAAAGACATTACAAGAAATTTACAGCCAATGTCCCTCATGAACATAGATATATGAATTCTTAGCAAAACATTCACAAATTGAAACAAGCAATATATGAGAAAGATAATGCATTACAATCAAGTGGCCTTCATCTTAGAAATGTTTGGTTAAACATCCAAAATATCAGTGTAATTCACCATATTGAGAGAATAAAATGGGAGAGCATGACCTTCTTCATAGGTGAAAAAAAAATAATCTGTCAAAATTCAACACCCATTCATGATGAAAGCTCTCAGCAAACTTGGAATAGATGGAAACTTCATCAATCTAATAAGGGCAACTATTAAAAACCAATAGTTGAGATCATACATAATAGAGATTTGAATGCTTTCCTGCTAATAATGGAAACAAAATAAGTTTATCTGCCCTTGTTGCTTCTATACAACATTGTATTAGAATTCCTAGTCAGTGCAACAGGTCAAGAAAAATAATAAAAGCCCTAAAGCTAGGAAGAAGTAAAACTGTCTTCATTTCTAGATTATATGATTGTTCATATAAAAATCCTGAGGAACAACTAAAACTAAGAAGTGAATTTAACAAGGTTGAAAAATGCAAGGTCAATTTAGAAAACTCAATTATATTTGTATAACACCAGCAAATGATTGGAAATTTAAATTTAAAACACAATTTCAATTATAATAGCAAAAAATCCCACTTATTATTAGAATTAACAAAAGCCTTCTATAGTGAAAACTACAAAATATTATGCAGGAAATTGAAGAAAATGTAAACAAATGAAGACATATACCTTAGTCCTGGATTGAAGAATTAATATTATTGAAGTGCCAAGAATTCTCAAATTTAACTACAATTTTATGTAATCCCAATCAAAATTCCAAAAGGATACTTTATGGAAATTGGAAATTTATTCCTAAAAATTATATGGAAAATCCAAGGGCTTAGCATAACTAAGACAACTTTTAAGAGAAAAGTATACTTGCAAGACTCACACTACTTGAATGGAAGACTTAACAAAGCTAAAAAAGAATCATGAGTGTAGAATTGGTGAAAGGATTAATAAATAAAATAATGCTACAAATGAAGAGTCCAGAAAGAGACTCCTATATATAAGGTCCATTGGTTTCTTTTTTTTTTTTTCCTCTTTTATTAAAAATTTTATTTTGAAATAAATTCAAACTTAGGAACAGTTGCAAAAACAGTACAAACCCCATACACAGAACTCCAGCATACCCCGAACCCCCTACCCCGATACCCCGATCTACCAACTTTAACATCCTGTCACACCACCATTTCTTTCTTTCTCTCACTCCCTCCCTATCATCCATCATCTATTGCTCTGTCTTCTGAACATATGAGAGCAAGCTGCACACATCCTTGAACAAACAATAAAATTCACATATACATTTCCCATGAACAAGAACATTCTTTTATGCAGTCCCATTAAGCGTAGCTAAGAAGTTCAAGAAATTCATCATTGGTACAAAGCTTACATTGTATATTTCCTTTTTTTTTTTTTTTTTTTTTTCTTATGTCCCATATGTGTCCCTTTGAGCCTCCTCTCCTCCATCCTCAGATCCCATCCAGGATCATCCTTGGCATTTAATTGTCATCTATTTAGACTGTCTTTTTTTTTTTTTTTCAATTGTGGAAACATACATACAGCCTAAATCTTCCCATTCCAACCCCTCCCTAGCATTCCATTAGTGGGATTAATCACATTTAGAATGTTGCAATGCTATCACCTTCCCAGCATCCACTACTAGAAATTTCCCTGCACCCCAAACAGAAAACCTACACTCATTTCGTACTAATTCCCCATTGCCCCTTCCCCCACTTCTCATAACCCATACCCTACTTTTCATCTCTATGGTCATATTTTCTGATATTTTCTTTGTGTTTACCATGGGGCTAAAATTTAACCTCTTAAATCTATAACAATCTTGTTTTTCTTTGATACCAACTTAATTTCAATAGGACACATAAACTATGTTCCTATACTCCTCCATTCCCCCACTTTTATATAGTTCTTGTCAAAAATTACATATTTTAAATTGAGTCCAAAACTACTGATTCATCATTATAGTTTATGTATTTAGATCCTGTAGGAAGTAAATAGTGGAGTAACAAATAAAAAATACAGTAGTATTGGTATTTATATTTAGCATGTGATCTTTCCTGGAAATCTTTATTTCTTCATGTAGATTCAGTCAATTGTTTAGTGTCCCTTCCTTTCAGCCTGCTCAACTCCCTTTAGCATTTCTTATAGGACTGATCTACTGGTGATGAAGTCACCCAGCTTTTGATTATCCGGGAATGTTTTCATCTCCCCCTTATATTTACCCTCCAGGTGTTTGTGAATTTTCCAAGTTTCTGATGGTTATTGACTTCTATTTGTATTCCATTGTGGTCAGAGAATGTGCTTTGAACAAATTCCATTTTTTTTTTTTTTAATTTATTGAGGCTTGTTTTATGTCTCAGCATACGGTCCATTCTGCAGAAAGATCTGTGATCACTAGAGAAGAATGTGTGTCCCAGTGACCTGGGATGTAATGTTCTACATATGTCTGTTAAATTTCTCTCTATCTCTCTCTCCTTTCTTTCTTTCTCTGTCAGTAGGGCTCTCTTTAGTATCTGAAGTAGGGCAGGTCTTTCATTAGCAAAATCTCTCATCATTTGTTTGTCTGTGAAAAATTTATGCTCTCCCTCAAATTTGAAGGAGAGTTTTGCTGGATAAAGTATTTTTGGTTGAAAATTTTTCTCTCAGAATTTTAAATATGTCATGCCACTGCCTTCTCACCTCCATGGTGGCCTCTGAGTACTCACCACTTAAGTCTTATGTTGTTTCCTTTGTATGTGGTGAATTGCTTTTGTCTTGCTGCTTTCAGAACTTGCTTCTTCTCTTCAGTATTTGACAGTCTGATCAGAATATGTCTTGGAATGGGTTTATTTGGATTTATTCTATTTGGAGTTTGCTGGACATTTATGCTTTGTGTATTTATATTGTGTAGAACGTTTGGGAAGTTTTTACCAACAAGTTCTTTGAATACTCTTTCTAGACCTTTACCCTTCTCTTCCCCTTTAGGGACACCAATGAGTCTTAAATTTGGGTGTTTTATTTTGTCTATCATATCCTTGAGATCCATTTTGATTGTTTTGATTTTTTCCCCATTCTTTCTTTTGTTCTTTCATTTTCCATTCTGTGGTCCATGAGGATGCTGAATCATTGTTCAACTTCCTCTAATCTTGTATTATGAGTATCCAGAGTCTTTTTAATTTGGCCGTTTCTTTTGTTTCCATAAGATCTTCTATTTTTTTATTTACTCTTGCAAGTTCTTCTTTATGCTCTTCCAGGGTCTTCTTTATGTCTATTATACCCGGTGCCATGCTCTTCTTCATGTCCTTTATGTCTTGTGCCATGCTCTCATTGTTTGACTTTGGTTCTTTGATTAATTGCGCCAAGTACTATGTCTCTTCTGATCTTTTGATTTGGGTGTTTGGGTTTGGGTTCTCCATATCGTCTGGTTTTATCATAGGCTTTAAGATTTTCTGTTGTTTTTGGGCTTTTGGCATTTGCTTTACTTGATGGGATTCTTTCTGGATATAAAAAATACCACTATCTAATTTGTCAGATCTACAGCTTTGTAGCGTACTCTTTCTCTAACTAACCAGCAGATGGCATCCGCGAGTCACCTATTCCCCTCAAGTCAGTTCTCCCCAACTTTGTCTTTGTGGTGTGTGGGGATCTGGTTCTTGTGGGGTTCAACTGATGCACTAAGTTTGGGTGTGTTTTTGGTGCTGTCTGCCCTGAAAGTGGGGCATGTGTCTGGGTGGTTAAGGAGGCAGGGCAGCTTTAATAATCAAACCTCCCAGGTGTTCCTGAAGATTTAAGGCTGTTGCAAGAGTCTAAGCCTTCATTTCAGTCTTGCCACAGATTGTCTCTGCCACTGACCCACGAGTCATTGGTATAGGCATAGGGTCCCTGGGATTTCCGAGTGGGTCCCTCTTCTCAGCCATGCTCTTCCAGGACCTCTGCTGAGGGAAGGTTGTGCCACGTCACAAGTGTGTGCCAGCCCTCCAGGGAAACCCTGGGCCACCAAGCTGTGCAGGGGTGTTCCCAGCCTGCTGTAAAGATGATTGAATGGGGTGTGTTAATTTCCCCTTTTTCACACAGCTCCGCCTTCCCAGCTCTGGGAGAATTAGCTGTGGGAGCACCAAAGGCCACTGTCCATGGCCGATATTGTGGCATGTGTGCGGTGCTACAGGAAACACTCTCCATCACACTCGGCTTCTTGGCACAGCTCTGGGCTGTGGGTCTCGCCCTGGGCAGGGGCGTCACCAACCTGTCGGGGAGATGGCTGCAAGGGGCATGGTTTCTTTCTACTTTTGGCTCCTCTCTACCCCCCTGGCCCTGAGACAATCAGCAGCAGGTGTGGGAAGGTCTATCCTACATGCCAGACACCTAGGTGTTGGTACAGCCCGCTCCTGCCGTGCTTCACTGCGAGTTTCTCACTGTCGTATCTGCAGCTGCTCCCAGGTTTTGTTTTGTTTTTTTTTTTTTAAAGAACTAGTCTGTCTCCAAACACCAATCCATGGTTTCCCCACACTGCAGCGTGGCTGGCAGACTTTCAGCCGGCTCACTAACTCATTTCAGAATGCAGACTCCCTGTTTCACCAAATGCACAGTCCCTGTGGATTTAGCAGACCTTGTCCAGCTGGTGCATCGCTGGAACTGGTGTTCTGGCTTTTCTCTAGTATTTTTCATGGAGGTGTTTTTTTGCCCTATCTCACCTAACCACCATCTTAGGTTTCTCCCGGTCAATTGGTTTTTACAAAGGGCTCCCAGGGTAATTAAGTGGGGAATGGAAAGTCTCTTCTCCAAATGATGCTGGAACAACTGGATAAAAGTACAGAGAAAAATGAAACTTGACTCGCTATCTCCCACCATACATAAAATTAATTTCAAGATTAGTCATAGATTTAATTGTAAAAACTAAAACTATAAATCTTCTAGCAGTAAAAAAGGAGAAAAGTTTTGCTACCATAGGATAGGCCAAGATTTCTTACATAGGATCAAAAGAGAAACAATGATAAACTGAACTTTATCAAAATAAAAAATGTTTGCGCTTTGAAAGACAAAATTAAGAGAAATGAAAACACATGCTACAGACTGGAAGAATATATTTGCAGTACATACTTCTGATAAAGTACTTGCATCCCAAATATATAAATAAATCTTGTAACTCAATAAAAAGACATAGAATCTAATAAAAAATGGGCAAACGAGAAGAACTTATGATTATTTACACAGTCTACCACAGTTCAGTATGAACTGGTTAGCCTTTTTCAAAATATTTTTACTTGTCTGAAAATATCACTTTTAAAAATTGATATAAAATTTACATGTAGTGAAATGCATAGTTCATAAGTGTAAAATTAGATATTTTTATAAATACGATTTCCACTGTAACTATGACCCCAGTTAAGACACAGAACATTTCCATCACCCAGAAAGTTCTTTAATGCCTTCTTCCTCTCAATCTCTGCCCTCAGTAGTCAAAAATCATATATTACCTTTGCCTGTTCTTGAAATCCATAGAAATTCATCTGTACAGTGTCATTTGTTTCATTTATATCATTGTTTAACACAATGTTTCTGAGATTCATCCATGTTGTTCTAGGTATCAAATCTTCATGACTGTTTATTCCTAAGTAGAGTACCATTATATAAATATATCATGATTTTTGTTTTTATTTATCAAATTTTATTGAGATTGTTCACATACCATTCAATTATCAAAAGACCCCAAGCGCACAATCAGTTGCCCACGGTACCATCATACAGCTGTGCATCCATCACCAAGTTAATTTGTTTTCAATTTTTAGAACATTTTCATTATTCCAGAAAAGAAATAAAGACAAAAAAAGAAAACTCAAATCCTCCCATAACCCTAACCACTCTCCATCCATTATTGACTCATAGTATTGGTATAGTACATTTGTTACTGTTGAAGAAAGAGTGTTAAAACACTACCAAGTGTAGTACATAGTTTGCAATAGGTATACTTTTTACCTATATACTCCTCTATTATTAACTTCTAGTTATAGTGTCATGCATTTGTTCTGGTTCATGAAAGAGATTTCTAATATTTGTACAGTTAATCATGGACATTGCCCAACACAAGATTCACTGTTTTATACATTCCCACCTTTTAGCTTCCAACTTTCCTTCTGGTGATATACGTGACCCTAAGCTTCCTCTTTCTACCACTTTCACACACCATTCAGCACTGTTAGTTATTCTTATGATAATGTACTACCATCACCTCTGTCCATTTCCAACACTTAAGCTCAACCTAGTTGAACAATCTGCTCATAACAAGCAAACACTCGCCATTCTTTAGCCTCATTCTATATCCTGGTAACTTATATTTCATGTCTATGAGTTTACATATTATCATTAGTTCATATCAGTGAGACCATGCAATATTTGTCTTTATGTGTCTGACTTCATTCAATATAGTGCCCTCAAATTTTCTGCATCAACCCATTTTTTTAAAGATGGTTTTGTTCACCCACCATAATTTCCATCCTAAGTAAACAATCAGTTGTTCCCTGTATAGTCACATATTTATGTATTCATGACCATCACCTCTATCTATACAAGGGCATCTCCATTTCTTCCACAAAGAAGGTGGAAGAATCAAAGAAGGTAGAAAGACAAAGGAAAAAGAAAAAGAAAGAATGAAAAAAAAAAAACATGACAGCTAGGAAGCAAAAAAAGGAAAGATAGAATTAAACTAAAGTACAATAAAAGAGTCAGACAACATCACCAATGCCAAAAGTCCCATACCCCTGCCTTATGTCCCCCTCTTGAAAGCATTTAGCTTTGGTATATTGCCATTGATACATTAAAGAAAGCGTAATACAATGCTTTTGTTAACTATAGTCTCTAGTTTGCATTGGTCATTTTTTTTCCCCAATACCATCCTATTTTTAACACCTTGGAAGGCTGACATTCATTTGTTCTCCCTCATGTAAAAACACATTTGTACATTTTATCACAATTATTGAGCACTCTATGCTTCACTGAGTTATACAATTCCAGGCTTTATCTTTCCTCTTTCCTTCTGGTGTCCCACATGCTTCTAACCTTTCTCTTTCAACCATACTCACAGTCATCTTTGTTCAGTGTACTTACATTGCTGTGCTACCATCACCCAAAATTGTGTTCCAAACCTCTCACTCCTGTCTTTTCCTATCTTTCTCTAGTGCTCCCTTTAGTATTTCCTGTAGTGCAGGTATCTTGTTCACAAACTCTCATTCTCTGTCAGAGAATATTTTAAACTCTCCCTCATATTTGAAGGACAGTTTTGCCAAATATAGGATTCTTGGTCGGTGGTTTTTCTCTTCTAGTATCTTAAATATATCACACCATTTCCTTGTCACTTCCTTGGTTTCTACTGAAAAATTCGCACATAGTCTTATCAAGCTTCCTTTGTATGTGATGGGTCACTTTTCTCTTGCTGCTTTCAGGATTCCATCTTTGTCTTTGACATTTGATAATATGATTATTAAGTGTCTTGGCATAGGTCTATTCATATCTATTCTGTTTAGGGTACTCTGTGCTTCTTGGATCCATAATTTTATATCTTTCATAACAGATGGGAAATTTTCATTGATTATTTCCTCTATTATTGCTTCTGCCCCCATTCCCTTCTCTTCTTCTTCTGGGACACCCATGACATGCACATTCATCTGCTTCATGTTGTCATTCAATTCCCTGAGATGTTGCTCATATTTTTCCATTCTTTTCCCTATCTGTTCTTTTGCATGTAAGATTTCAGGTGTCTTTTTAACCAGTTCCTAAGTATTTTCTTCTGCCTCTTGAGATCTGCTGTTGTATGTCTCCACTGTGTTTTTCATCCCTTGTGTTGTGCCTTTCATTTCCAAAGATTCTGCCAGTTGTTTTTTCAAACTTTCGATTTCTACCTTATGTTCACCCAGTGTTTTCTTTATAGCCTTCATCTCTTTTGCCATACCTTCCCTGAACTCATTAATTGGGTTTTTTGTTTGGTTTATCTATTTCTTTGAAAATCTTTAATACATTGTTTCATTAAAATGAAATATCTCAACTGTATCTTGATTGAGGTGTAAGTTTGTTCCTTTGATGGGCCATATCTTTGTTTTTCCTAGTGTAGATTGCAGTTTCCAGTTGTCTAGGCATCTTGTTTCCTTGGTTACCCCAATCAGATTTTCCCAGACCAGAACGGGTTCAGATCTCAGAATGGGGTTATATCCAGTTTCAAGTCTCCCTGAGGGTGTATCTTAGAGATTGACAGACTTTCCTGTGAGGTCTCTAGCCACTGGGATTTCCTAACCTGCCCAGCATGTGTCACCTCTTAGCCTGCCACTCCCGACTGGTGTAACGAGTTGTGGCTCCTTTAGTTTCTGTTTTGGCTGTTTTCCTACAGGCTCTGGGGTCTGGTTCTGAAGGGAAGACTGGTAGTAGAGCTTGGACCCCACTTCCTTCTTAGGGAAGATACACCCCCTAGGAAGTTATTGTCTGCATTTGAATAGCTTGTCTCTCTGAATATATTATTTCCACCCCTGTCTGGGTCAGAGTGCTGTGAATTGAAAATGGCTGAGGCTCTCTCCACTGAGGCCCTCAGGTTGAGAGAGAGAAAAAGGGACAGAAAGCCCCCTTTCAGAGCTGGTCCACAGCCCCCAGTTTCACTTGTGGGCCATAGGTAACACCTGGTCTTTTGGGCCCCCCCTCCTGGGACAGAGAAGTCTTCTGATTCTTTAAGGTCAGTTGTCACTAAATGCCTCTGTCTGCTTGTTAGGGTTTGTAGCTTGTATTCAGCAGTCTGCATTTGTTAATTAAAATCAAATTTGGAGGGGAGACCCTAAGATGGCAGCTAGGTGAAACAGGGCAAAAAAACACCTCCATGAAAAATACTAGATAAAAGCCAGAAAGTCACTCAGAACACCAGTTCCAGCAATGCACCAGCCAAATAAGTTCTGCTAAATCCACAGGGACCGTGCATTTGGTGAAACTGGGAGTCTGCATTGTGAAATGAGTGAGTGAACAAGTTGAAAGTCCAGCAGTCATGCTGCAGTGTGGGGAAACCATGGGTTGGCATTTGGAGATGGACTAGTTCTTTAAATAAAAAAGAAAACCCGGGAGCAGCTGTGGTTATGATGGCGAGAATCACACAGTGAAGCACAGCAGGAGTGGGCTGTACCAATACCTCGGTGTCTGGCATGGAGGATAGACCTTCCCACACCTGCTGCTGATTGTCTCAGGGCCAGGGGGGCAGAGGGGAGTCAAAAGGAGAAAGAAACCACACCCCTTGCAGCCATCTTCCCAGAAGGTTGGGGACGCCCCTGCCCGGGGCTGGACCCACAGCCCAGAGCCACACCAAGAAACCCAGTGTGATGGGGAGTGTTTCCTGCAACACCACGCACATGCCACAATATTGGCCATGGACAGTGACCTTTAGTGCACCCACAGCTAATTGTCCCAGATCTGGGAAGGCAGAGCTGTGCGAAAAGGGGGAAATTAACACACCCCATTCAATCATCTTTACATTAGGCTGGGAATGCCCCTGCACAGCCTGGTGGCCCAGGGTTTCCCTGGAGGGCTGGCACACACTTGTGATGTGGCACAACCTTCCCTCAGCAGAGGTCATGGAAGAGCATGGCTGAGAAGAGGGACCCACTCGGAAATCCCAGGGACCCTATAGGCAACGACTCATGGGTCAGTGGCAGAGACAATCTGTGGCAAGACTGAAATGAAGGCTTAGACACTTGCAACAGCCTTAAATCTCCAGGAACACCTGGGAGGTTTGATTATTAAAGCTGCCCTGCCTCCTTAACCACCCAGACACATGTCCCACATTCAGGGCAGACAGCACCAAAAACACACCCAAACTTAGTGCATCAGTTGAACCCCACAGGAATCAGATCCCCACACACCACAAAGACAAAGTTGGGGAGAACTGACTTGAGGGGAATAGGTGACTCGCAGATGCCATCTGCTGGTTAGTTAGAGAAAGAGTATGCTACAAAGCTGTAGATCTGACAAATTAGATATTGGTATTTTTTATATCCAGAAAGAACCCTATCAAGTAAAGCAAATGCCAAGAGCCCCAAAACAACAGAAAATCTTAAAGCATATGATAAAACCAGACGATATGGAGAACCCAAACCCAAACACCCAAATCAAAAGATCAGAAGAGACACAGTACTTGGCACAATTAATCAAAGAATGAAAGTCAAACAACGAGAGCATGGCACAGGATATAAAGGACATGAGGAAGAGCATGGCACCAGATACAAAGGACATAAAGAAGACCCTAGAAAAGCATAAAGAAGAACTTGCAAGAGTAAATAAAAAAATAGAAGATCTTATGGAAATTAAAGAAACTGTTGGCCAAATTAAAAAGACTCTGGATAGTCATAATACAAGATTAGAGGAAGTTGAACAACAACTCAGTGTCCTCGTGGACCACAGAACCGAAAATGAAAGAAAAAAAGAAAGAATGGGGGAAAAATTTTTAAAAATCAAAATGGATCTCAGGGATATGATAGATAAAATAAAACATCCAAATTTAAGACTCTTTGGTGTCCCAGAAGGGGAAGAGAAGGGAAAAGGTCTAGAAAGAGTATTCAAAGAAATTGTTGGTAAAAACTTCCCAAACCTTCTACACAATATAAATACACAAAGCATTAAATGCCCAGCAAACTCCAAATAGAATAAATCCAAATAAACCCACTCCAAGACATATTCTGATCAGACTGTCAAATACTGAAGAGAAGGAGCAAGTTCTGAAAGCAGCAAGACAAAAGCAATTCACCACATACAAAGGAAACTGCATAAGACTAAGTGGTGACTACTTAGAGGCCACCATGGAGGTGAGAAGGCAGTGGCATGACATATTTAAAATTCTGAGAGAAAAATTTCCAACCAAGAATACTTTATCCAGCAAAACTCTCCTTCAAATTTGAGGGAGAGCATAAATTTTTCACAGACAAACAAATGATGAGAGATTTTGCTAATGAAAGACCTGCCCTACTTCAGATACTAAAGAGAGCCCTACTGACAGAGAAAGAAAGAAAGGAGAGAGAGATAGAGAGAAATTTAACAGACATATGTAGAACATTACATCTCAGGTCACTGGGACACACATTCTTCTCTAGTGATCACGGAACTTTCTCCAGAATAGACCATATGCTGGGACATAAAACAAGCCTCAATAAATTAAAAAAAATATCAAATTTATTCAAAGTACATTCTCTGACCACAATGGAATACAAATAGAAGTCAATAACCATCACAGACTTAGAAAATTCACAAACAACTGGAGGGTAAAAATTCTGTCTCAGAATTTTAAAACATTCCTGGATAATCAAAGCTGAGGGACTTCATCACCAGTAGATCAGTCCTATAAGAAATGCTAAAGGGAGTTGAGCAGGCTGAAAGGAAGGCACACTGAACAATTGACTGAAACTACATGAAGAAATAAAGATTTCCAGTAAAGATCACATGGCAAATATAAATACCAATACTACTGTATTTTTGATTTGTAACTCCACTATTTAATTCCTACAGGATCTAAAATACATAAACTGTAATGATAGATCAGTGGTTTTGGACTCAATGTAAAACATGCAATTTTTGACAAGAACTACATAAAGGTGGGGGAATGGTGGAGTATAGGAACACAGTTTACATGTCCTATTGAAGTTAAGTTGGTATCAAAGAAAAATAAGATTGTTATAGATTTAAGAGGTTAAATTTAATCCCCACAGTAAACACAGAGAAAGTATCAGAGAATATGACAGTAGAGATGAAAAGTAGGGTATGGGTTACAAGAAGAGGGGGAAGGGGTAATGGGGAGTTAAGAAATGAGTGTAGGGTTTCTGTTTGGGGTGCAGGGAAATTTCTAGTAGTGGATGCTGGGAAGGTGATAGCATTGCAATATTCTAAATGTGATTAATCCCACTAATGGAAAGCTAGGGAGGGGTTGGAATGGGAAGATTTAATGTTTCCACATTTGAAAAAAAAAAAAAGAGAGTCAAAATTGATAAATGACAATTAAATGCAAGGATGATCCTGGATGGAATCTGAGGATGGAGGAGAGGAAGCTCAAAGGGACATAGCTGAGATGTAAGAAAAAAAAAAAAAAAGGAAATATAGAATGTAAGCTTTGTACCAATGATGAATTTCTTGAACTTCTTAGCTGCGCTTAATGGGATTGCATAAAAGAATGTTCTTGTTCATGGGAAATGTATATGTGAATTTTATTGTTTGTTCAAAGATGTGTGCAGCTTGCTCTCATATGTTCAGAAGACAGAGCAATAGATGATGGATGTTAGGGAGGGAGGGAGGGAGGGAGGGAAAGAAAGAAATGGTGGTGTGACAGGATGTTAAAGTTGGTGGATCGGGGTATTGAGGAGGGGGGTTGGGGTATGCTGGAATTCTGTGTATGGGGTTTGTATTGTTTTTGCAACTGTTCCTGTAAGTTTGGATTTATTTCAAAATAAAATTAAAAAAAATAAATAAATAACCCCAGTTGGAGCTAGGCTGAGCTAAATTCACTTGCTCAGAGAATGATGCTTTCTATCACAGCAAGGTTTTGCAGCTCAGCCTGCTGTGGGGGGAAGAGGGTCCCAGCACAGTTCTGCAGTTTTTACTTACAGATTTTATGCTGTTATCTCAGGTATTCCTCCCAATCCATGTTGGTGTACAATGTGTAGACAGCCACGATTGTCCCCTAGTAGTTATTTCATATTATTTACTAGTTGCTCCTGGTTGTTTATTAGTTGCTCCAGGTGACTAAGTAAATTCCACTCCTCTCTATGCCACCACCTTGCCCCATAGATGCAGCCTGAGTACTCCTATACCATGGTTTTTTATCCACCCTCCTGTTGATGGATATTTTCATTGTTGCCTGTGCCAGTTTGAATGTATTATGTCCCCCCAAATGCCATTATCTTTGATGTAATCTTGTGTGGGCAGACCTATCACTGTTAATTAGATTGTAATTCTTTGAGTGTTTCCATGGAGATGCACCCCACCCAACTGTGGGTGATGACTCTGCTTGGATAATTTCCAAGGAGGTGTTGGCCCGCCCATTGTGTGGGTCTGAATTAAATTACTGGTGCACTATATAAGATCAGACAGAAGAAGCGAGCTTGCCACAGCCAAGAGGGACTCTTTGAAGAAAGCACAGGAGCTGCAGATGAGAGAGTTTGAAGATGGCCGTTGAAAGCAGACTCTTGTTCCAGAGAAGCTGAGAGAGGACAAATATCCCAAGTGCAACTAAGAGTGATGTTTTTGAGGAACTGCAGCCTAGAGAGGAATGTCCTGGGAGAAAGCCATTTTGAAACCAGAACTTTGGAGCAGACTCCAGCCATGTGCCTTCCCAGCTAACAGAGGTTTTCCAGATGCCATTGGCCAGCCTCCAGTGAAGGTACCCAGTTGCTGATGTGTTACCTTGGACATTTTATGGCCTTAAGACTGTAATTGTCTAACCAAATAAACCCCCTTTTATAAAAGCCAATCCATCTCCGGTGTTTTGCATTCTGGCAGCATTAGCAAACTAGAACATTGTCATTTGAGGTTTTATGAGGAAAACTGCAATATTTGTCTACAAGACTTTTTGAGGATATATCTTCACTTTTTCTTGAGTGGGAGTAAAACTGCTGAGTCATAGAATAGATATGATTAACATTATAAGGAACTGCCAATTCTTTATCTTAAATGATTTTACCCTTTTTAATCCCACCAGCAATGCATTAGAGTTCCGTTATTCCACATTCTCACTAATATTTGCTCTCTTCAGTCTTTTTACTTTTAGCCATTCTAATGTGCGTGCAGTTGAATCTGTTACCTTAATTTTAATATCCCTTCTAACTAATGAAATTGAGGACATTTTCATGTGTTTATTGTTCATGCATATATCTTCTTCGGAGAAGTCTTTTCTCCATTTTTATTGGACTGTTTGTCTTTTTCTTACTGATTTGTAGAGGTTCCTTATATATTGGGGATATAAGTCCTGTGTCAGATTAGATAGATGTGGATGATACAGATGTACTACAAATATTTTCTCCCACTCTTCAGCTTGTATTTCCATTTTCTATCAGTGTCTTTAGATAAGGAAAAGTTGCTTTTTATTTTGATAAAGTCCAATTTACCATCTATTTCTTTTAGAAATGGTGTCTTATGTCTTACGTCCTCAAGGAAATCTCTGGCTACCCCAAGTTTGCAAAGATATTCTCCTGTATTTTCTTTCAGAATTTTTATAGTTTTAGCTTTTAGATTTGTATCTATAATCAAGTTAAGGATTAAGGTGTGAAATAAGGATTGTGGTTTATTTTCTCCATATGGATATCCAGTTGTCCAAAATCATTTTTATTGTAATTTCTTCTTCCTCATGTAGGTTATCTGGGTATATCCCAGAAATGTAAGGATTTTTTTTGTTATGTTTTTGTTTTCCTCTGGCTTAATTCAGCTGTGGTCAGAGATGATACTCATTATTTCAATCCTTTGAAATTTGTTGAGGTTAACTTTATGGCTCAGCATATATTCAATTTTGGTTACTGTTCCATGTGATCCTAAAAATAATGTGTACCACAACTGTTGGGTATAATATTCTATACATTTCAGTTAGGAAAATGTTTTAATCACATTGTTAGAATCTTAAGTATGCTTTCTGATTTATTGTAAGCTCATGCTATCAGTTACTGAGACAAGTGTGTTAAAAATTTCCCACTATGACTGTAGATTTGTGTATTTCTCTTTGTGGTTTTGTTTAACATTTGCCTCATATAATATGATTCTGTTATAAGGAGTATACAATTTCAGTATTGTAATATCTTCCTTGTGGATTGACTCTTTAGACAATAAAAATATATGTTTTTGTTCCCTAGGCTGCTCAAAGCAGAAACTATGAAAGGGTTCAGCCTAAAAAATGAAAATTTATTCACTTACAGTTTTGAGACCAGGCAAATATCCACGTCAAGGCATCACCAAGGCAATGCTTTCTTCCCCAAGACTGGCTGCTGGTGATCCTTGGTTCTGTCACAAGGCGAAGTAAATGGGAGCATCTACTTGTATCTCCCTTCTCTTCCAGGTTTTGCTGATTTCAGCTTCTTGCTTCTATGGCTTTCTCTCTCTTTGTCTGAATTTCATTTTCTTATAAAAGACTTCAGTACTAGTATTAAGACCCATTCTGTTTGAGGTGGGTCACACCTTAACTGAAGTAGCCTCATCAAAATGTCCTACTTAAAATCGGTTCATACAGACAGAAATGGATTTAAGAACATGTTTTTCTGGGGTACAAACAGCTATAAATCACCACATATGTCTATGTCTACAAGTGTTTCATGCCTTTACGTCTATTTTGCCTAATATTAGTGTTTTGAATGACATCTTTTTCTATCCTTTTCCTTTCAAATTTTCCAAAATCCTTTTTACTTTTATGGGCTTATAGTTTTGTGGAGTTTTAAAAACCCCAATCACATATCTGATTGTTAATTAGAGTGTCAATTCTATTTATAACAAATATAACTCCTGACATATTTTTTAGTCTACAATCATACAATTTGATTTTGCAGTGGACACATGGCGGTCTGTCAAGATTCCCTTTTCATGGCTGTTACACCTGTTTACAGCTCTGGGAAAAATTAGCTGCTGAGTGTGGACAGCTGTGCCTTTCAATGGGCGTTGCCCTCATTGAGAGATCTGCCACTTCAAGGTTATTCCCTTTCCTGAGGGTGCTCCATAACCAATGATGAGCTGATGAGGGGATACACAGGTCTGGCCCTCATGTCTAAATTTGGGACAACTCTGGAGGGAACCCACCTTCAGGGCTCCCTGTAGGATCAGCTGAAAACTCAGTTGTAGCTGCTTGTTGGTCAGCTTCTTCTTATGTCTAATCCCACTTTACTTACTTCCTTACAGGTATATATCCCAAGAGTTTATTTCCGGGGAATCCAATCTAAGACAGTTTCTATTTGTTCCACCTGTTAATCATTCAATTTTTCTCAAGTAAATTTTAGTTATTCTATTTTCCTTCTCTATTGTCTTGTTATACATTCTTTTGTAATTCATGTAGTGGTTACTCTATGTATTATAATCAACTGAGATTAATGTTTTCATAACCTCTGGGACAATGATAGAATATCTTAAATCCATCCACTCCCCCTCACCTTTTGTTAATGTTCTCATATATCTTAATTAAACAAATATTTTAAACCATACAAGACACTTTTTGCTATTATCAATTTATACAGTTTGTATTAACATTCTTTCTAATAGTCTATTTCTTCTTGCATGGCTGGCTTTTGTCTGCAATTATTTTCTTTCTACCTGAAGAACTGTACTTTTTTAGTGCAGGTCTGCTGTTGGCAAATTCTCTCAGTTTTCATTTATATGAAAACGAGTCATTTTCTCCTTTTATTTTGAAATATATTTTCATTGAGTATATCATTCTAGGTTTGCAATTATTTTCTTTCTACAATTTAAACATACTTCATTGTCTTCTAGCTCTCATTGTTTCTCTCAGAAAGTCAGTCATTAGTCCATTGCTGTTCCTTTGAAGGCAATATGTCTCTTTTTCTCTGATTGCTTTCATGATTTTCTTCTTGACTTTCATGTTCATTAGTCTGACTATATCACTGTGTCTTTTTCAATGACACATCTAGAATCTGTAGTTTGAGGTTCTCTTTCAATGAATAAAAATTGAGAAATTCTCAATTATTATTTTTTGATATACTACTTCTGCCCCATTCTTTCATTTTCTTCTGGGACTACAATTACCTACATCTTAGAACCTTACATCATGTATGTTCTCTTTTCTGTATTTTCTATCCTTTTTCTCCTTACTATGCTAAAGTCTAGATATTTTCAAAGACCTATCCACAATTTTATTAATTCTTCACTTAAATTTCATCTAATCTTTAGTTAAAACCATCTATTGAAATCTTAATTTACAGTGTTTTCCAGTCCTAGAATTTCTATTTTATTTTCTAATATAAATTTTAGTTCTCTTATGAAGTTTTCCATTCTGTTATTCATTTTCTTGAACATTTAATCATCATTATTTTAAAGATTTTATCTGATAATTCTATTACTCTTTAGTATAATTCTGTTTTATGTTTTCTTCACATGACTTTTGGTCTATTTTTCATTGAATGTTTATGTTTTAATTGTTTATGAAACATGTAGTGGTTAGAGATGATGTTCTTCCAGAAACGATTTACTTTTGCTCTGGGCAACAGTTCACATAGAAACAGATCACCTTAATCCATTCTGGGATTAAGCTGACTTGAAGAAAGACTTCAGTCTTTGTGATGGTGATCTATTTCTTCTTCATTCTTGCATGTGGGACACCACTTCAAAATTCCACCTGCAAATTAGATGTTTATTAAGGCCTCTCTTTCTTGGATGATCATGAACTCAGTTGTTTTGTTCTCACAATCTTGAAACTGTCAGAAGCTCAGCTTAGTTTCTCAGCTTCTAGACAGCTTCTTACAAATCAACAAATTCCTCAAGGAGAAAGTAGACCTAAATGTTAGGCTCCTTTCTCTGCACTTTCATCTGTCTTGGATCTTGACCCTTCTTAAGACCTCGCTTGCTACATAACATGAACTTCAATTTCTATCTCCCCAGCTCCTTAAGACTACCGAAAGTCTGTTGGCTTCTCAGCATCTTAGCTGCCACACTCTGCTTGGATTCCTGGCTTCTTGGTAATACAGTGTTTAAAAATACAAAAATGTTTCCAGGGAAGAGCAGTGGAGGCATTTATTCCTTTTCTTATCTTGATCCCTCAAGGCCTGGCTGCATGGTGGTCTTGCATTTTATCTAATTTTTCCAGCTGTTTTGACAGGAGGGTTGCTCTGATAAAATCTACTCCATAGAAGGAGGCAGGGAAAATAACAAGATGGATTATTATTATTTATTGGTTCTTGATGTTCATTCATACAGCACTGGGACTTCTGGTTAAGGTCTCTATGAGCCACCCAGAAGGAAACAATTCTCACTGTTTTTCTTCTCCTTTCTCTAAAGTAGCTCTTTAGGACTCTTCTAAAAATTTGATAGAAAGTTCCCTCCTAGGTCTCAACACTCTTGTCTTTATTTCCTAATACCCTGTAGAAGAAGCATTGTCAACCACAATGATAAAAAGTAATATTGTGAACCAAAGAAATTATCTGCAGAAGCATTTCCTCCTTGAGATATATTATGTTTGTGTCATAAATATTTCAAAATACTTGGATATTCTGAGATGAGCTAAAGAATAGATGAAAAACTAATATTTTGCTAGGACTGGTTTATTTTTATGTCAGTGAATATTTGTCTTAGTTTATATTCCTTCTCTAAGCTTACTTAGAATGAAAATGTTCTAATCTTGTTTTTTGCTTCCTATTCAATCAAGAATTTAAAGAATATCCTTCTGTATACATCTTGGTCATTTCTGTGTATGTGCTTTGTTCATGTAATTTTATTTTCCAGATAAGCTCTATCCACTTACATTTTTCAAATCAATTAATTCACGATCCTTACCACTGTTAAGACTTGACTCAAAATTTGCCTCTTCCAAAAATCTAACTGTTCCCATCCTATTCCAGTTCCACTCTCAGGCATGTAGCAAACTTTAAAAAAATTCTTGTAGCAATGAACCCTTTTACTCGTTTAGTTACTCTGCAGATTGTTCATGTCAGCTGAACTTAATTCTCTGAGGATAGTGATTTCATTTCTATTTTGTAATAAGTTTCTCTGCTCACATTATTTGTAATACAGGAATGCTCAACAAATGAAGGCGTCTATGTTGAATCATTGTTGGGAAGTGAATGAGTCAACTTACCCAGACTTCATCCACAAAATCATTTTGCTGTATTTGCTCTTTTGCCCTGGTCACTGAAGTTAATAAGTTTCCGACAGTAAGTATGAATGAAAGATTAGTCTTTTAAAAAAATTTTAAACTTATTTTCCATGTTTCATTCAAATAGTTATTTTCATATTAAGAGAGGTACTAAACTAATTTGTTAGGTTGTTTGCAATGAAATAGAAATGCCTTGAAAATACATTAAACAGCACAGACTAATTTCAATCTGGAAAATAAGTTAAATGTGAAATAATTCAAGCCTAGTTAATAATCATTATTAGATTTCATATTAGGGGCTTAGGCTTCACCTGTAATTTGTATGTTTTTTGATCTCTCCTACAAGGCAGCAAATTAACTTTTAAACTTAACATTAAACACACACTGTATGTTTTCCCTGTACTTGGTTCAATGATTTATTCCAACCAGTATGTGCAGTTTTGTCATTCCTTAATATAAGGATTCTTTAACGCACAGGCATGTCACTTTATGGCAAGGATTGCTTAATGCTGCAGTGTGCTAATGAACTGCTTTGCTGCATCCCATGATCATGAATATGAAGCTGAGAACTATAAACTAAACTCAATGTACTGACAAGTAACTGTATCTGCTAGTACCAGCAGTAAGGCGATTTCCTCGTTAATGAGTTGAAGTGTTAAGAAATGGAAGAGTGCTTAGCAGTACCCTACTGTGCTCTGTGTAGGAGCCTGCTGAGGACACTGAACCTCAAAGGAAGTAAGAAAGCACAAATCCCAGACCAACTTGGAATTTCATTCCATTCTCACAGGGAAAATTTTGAATTAGACAAAGGGAACAGATAAGTGTTTGGCATGGTGAATTCTTTATAGCACACATCAAATACTCAGCCACATTGTTAGTCAAAATTAAAGCTATTACTCTCATTTAGAATCATTTGTTGGGATTAGTAATCTACATAAATGTCAGAAAGTTCAGTGTTGAAAATGTAACAAAAAAGATGTGGTGAGTTGTGGTTAAATGAGACTAAATTAAGGCAGGAGGTAAACTGGAATTTAATTAGTGGAAAATAGACCAATGCAAAACATATTCCAGTTGTTCATTCATTCACTCACTCATTTTTCAGTAAAAATGTTATCTTAATGTTTTATATAGTGGTTTATTATAAACTGCAATTTGGACCAAGTGAAGTCTACTCACCTGGCAATTCTGTCCTTTTTCAAGCATTGCTGTTATCTTAAATAAGTTCTGCAAATGATTTTGTCAATTTATCCATCTACCACCATGTTCCTGAAAGATTTTGAGCCAGCTAACAATAGAAAAGAACATTAAATGGATGAGCAAATCAGGGCAAAGTTAAAAGATGAGCTGGAAGAAAAAAATGAAATTGAAGATAAGATTAGTACATAAAATGAATACCATGTGGCTGTGAGAGGTAGTCCATAAATTTGAGACCAAAGTAAAAAGAAAAATATAATCAATAACAAGATTCCAGATTTCTTAAGAGTACAATCTTGAGTTTATAGCCATTATGATATATTGCATAAATAAAGATTATTACTAAAAAGTTTAGAGATACAAAATATTATTTAATTCCCAAAAGGAACACTTTACCCAAGCAGCAATCATTACCTGACCTCAAGCATTCACCTACCTTAGGGTATATAAGAATCTATATCGAAAATCATATATGATTATAAATTAATGAGACTTGTAGGAAATAACATGTCAGAATGTGAGCATTCAAATAAGCAGTGCTGTCTTAATAAGAGTTACCTATCTCCTATTTTATAGCTTCTATTCCTTGAAACAGTTTTGGAACTTCTTTATTTAACGTCATTCATCACATATATTTAACGCTGTGCCAGTTACTCTGCTAGACATCGGGGATAGAACATTTCTTAAGAGAGACAGTACTTGTCCTCAAAGAAATTAGAGACAAGTGGGGGCAGAAAGACATTACATGCTTAAGTACAACAAAGTTGATAAGTGTTTTGACTGCAGAACTAGAGAAACGAATTCTGAAAGCTTTGAAGATATATTCCTTTAAACATCCACTATGGTGTTTCCTGATGTTTTTATAGTCAATATTAATTCAGAATTAAGTTTGGTGAATAAGATGGTGATTGAGTTATCACCAGTTTTGGTTAAAAACTAGGTCTCACTAATTTTCTTGAGTGATTCATGTTGAGAATGCAGGAAAACTGCATAATAGGTTGATGTGTAGCTAAGTCGCTTCTCAGAAGAAACGGGGTGCTTTCCTCAATTATATTCTCTACTAAGATTCCATCTCAATTGTCTTTCTCCTCAGTGCAAAGGCATTTTTATCATCTGGGCGCCTCTTTAGTTATTAGCAAATTATGTGTATCTGTGTGTGTGTGGTGGTGGTGAAGAACAACATTAGATAAACTCATTGTAGAGCACTGTAAATGTTCAAGAAAATAAAACTGACATTCTGAAAAATGAAATGCTTAGATGTTCCCAATAGTATATGAAGAACAGGAATTATTTTTCCTGGATGTACTGATATAACTGGTAAGAAGGAAGGAAGGGAGAGAGGGAGGGAGGGCAGGAGAAAGGAAGGAAAGAAGGAAGGGAGGGAAGGAGGGAGGGAAGGGGGGAGGGAGGAAAAAAGATCACTAAATGTGAACCTGGCAATTGGGTGCTGGCCAATTCACAATTTTTTTGAGCAAAGAAGTCAGATGACTTTTTTTTCTGGAGTTCCAAGACTGAGAATTTTAGAATATTGCGGCTATGCAATAGTTCTTAAACTAATCCTGAAATCAACTTAAAAAAAAAAAGGAATTCCCCAAATATTTTAAGTACTGACAGCACCATTAGAATATGATTGCAGTCTCTCAAGATGATTTTTAAGAAATACAATAATCAACTTCACTACTATATAGTAATTAGTGATATATATTATTTAAAAAAAAAGAAAACAGTTGAGGGAGAGAGAGACTAGGTTTAATAGAATAGAGTTAGGAACAGCTATAATGAGAGTCCAGGTTATATACTACTCCCTGCCCCCCCCCCACGCTCCCCCCCACACCACCGCAAAAAGAAAAGTCACATTGGTCTTTTCTTTCATTAATTGTCTATAGGGTAAATAAAGTTTGATAGCTAAACTAACCATTTTGCCATCTGGGATACAGTCAATGTATAATGCTTCAAGGAAATATGCTCTGTTTTGAATTTAGCTACTTCAACTCAGCTTCTTACACTTTGCAGCAGAAAGTAATTCCTTATTCTCTTCCATTCTTTTGTATAATTCCCATAATAACATATTCTATTCTCTTTATTCCTCTACCCTAAACACCAGCAAATTCCTCCTTGCAATAAATGCTGACATTTTACTCTTAGTTATTTGAATTTCCTCCAAGTCCAAATTCATTATAACCCATATCATAGTTACCAAATTTGACTCATGAATTTCAACTGTCTAAAAAAAAAAAAGTGGCACTGAAATTTTTAAATGAGTATTTTTCACATAAAACCTTACAAATCATAACCCCTTACAGAATACCTCATTATATTACATGGTTTTGGAAATTCTGGCTTAGAACATCTTAATGACAAAGGCAAGGCTATGGACTGAATAAGATTGGCCATACAGCTTTGAAGTTGGCAATGTTGGATCTTTTTCTAACCCTAGCCAGTTGTCTTTCAAATCTGTGCTAAGGTCAGAACCAACAAATATTCACCAAGCATTTTAAAAATGTTTAAGATTGCTAACTGTTATTAGATTTCAAAGAGGTAGAATACATACTCTAAAATTTCACAATCTAATCAGACAGACATTTGACTTTCATTTAGAAACCACATAAGTGTTTACAATGTACTAGGCACTGTGTGAGACAAAGTATGCTTAAATAAAAGAAAGAAAGAACAGTATTACGTATCATAATACCTCAGCAACCACAAGGGTTGCATACATGAAATTAACTCTGGTTGGCAAAAACAGCAGTTGGCCAGACCAGGGTCTAATAGAAGTAATAACAATAACTGTTTATTGAGTGATTGTTACATACCAGGCTTTAGTGATAGGATTCATTGGAGGACATGAGAGACAGGTACGATTTTGTCAATGATGAGTTTATAGGACTAGTGAGAACTTAGACAAGGTGTTACAAGCATTATCTTTTACGAAAGGAGAAACAGAAGTGCTACTGGAGAATTCAGGTGGAGGGTTTTAGTTTAAGGAATCAAGGAGAGCCTCTCTGAGGAAGTGATTTTATGAAACTGAACAAAGTCCAGAGAATACACAGTGAAGGAGAAAGTGTGAACAATGATTTTAGAGAGGTAGGCAAGGGACATTCTACATAAGGGCTTGAAAAACTGTTAATGTTTTGTATAATTATCTTAAGTGGAATGTGAAGGAAAATGCAATTGGATTTGTCTACAAAAAATCATTGAGGTTGTGATGAGAAGAATGAATTAGGGAGAGAACTGGAGAGAAGACAAGTTGGAAGGAGCTTCTAGCTGTCTAGCAGAGAGAAGGTGGCAGAATGGAGTGGTAGTTGTAGGGAAGGACAGTGTCCACAAAGTTAATGAAGGTCATTAAGTTATGAAGTCATGAAGGTTAAGTTAGGGGCCATCGTTGACATTTATACCAACTATGGAAGAGAATGACTTCACAATCCAACCATGATGTCCAAGTATTCATTTTATTTTATGTTTACTTATTTAATTATTACTGAAAATTTCAAACTTTACAAAAAGGAGACAAAAAAATAGCATTATGAACCCACATGTACCAAATACCAGATTTAATGATAATCAACTTGAATAATCTTTTTTTCATGTATACTTCTGCCTTCTTCCCTGCCTCCTGAATTAAATCCAGGCATTATATTATTGTGTCTGTAAATATTTCAGTATGTATTTCTAAAAGATAACTCTTTTTTAAAAATATAATTACAATACATACCATACCTAAAAAAATAATAATTCATCTATATCAAATATCAAGCCAGTGTTCAAATTTCCTATTGTCTCACAAATATCTTATTTTTTTTTTAGTTTGTTTATTTGACTTAGTTTACCAATAAAGTGCATACATTGTAAGGGTTGTTATGTTTTTAAAATCTCATAGGTTCCTCACTGTCTCCATTTTGCAATTTGTTTATTGAAGAAATGTGTCATTTAGCCTATAACATTTCCCATAGCCTGGATTTTGCTGGCTAGCAATTTTAAATTAAAGCTTTTATGATTAATAAACCAGTTTTCCCATCCCTGTGTGCTATCATTGCATCCAGCCCCCAAACAGTCTATAATAAGATATGTGTTATTCTTTTCTGAGGCAAGAAATGAAGACTCATCCAGTCAGAAGTTTTATTAGGATACACATGGGACTAGAGGATATAAGATTCTCAATTGTTGAATTAATTTCCCTGGATTCCAGGAAAATCCAGGCCTCTCACAAAGAAACAGGAACCTCTTGGCAGCCTAGCTTCTTGGAGACTAAACCATAGTTTGGGGTCCTGCTGGGTCTGACACAGCCCTGGCAACCAGATTACTTCTTTGCTTTCTTTGCATCAGTGACTTGCAAATGTCTTTTCTATTTAAGGGTGACTGTGCTTCTGTTCCTCTTAGTCTATACCTGTATATCTCAAGTTCAAAGCCCTGAGAGGATTTCTAATTGGTTGACAGAGTCACTATTTTCTTCCAGGGCAGAGCTTTCAGGCCAAAGCACTTCATAGGGTTCTGGCCAACTTCCATGATGGCTGCCCTTAACTTGTATGCCCAACACTGGCCTCATCATTTGTAGTCAGAATATAGCCAATTTGATGGAACCATTTACAGCACTTTTGATTAGCTGGGGCTGTGATTTTGACAGACATTCTCAAATGTGAAACACCCAAGTTTAAGCATGTCTTCCAAAAGATAAACTCAGGAGATAAAAAAAAAGAATCATGACTGGTTGGCTGCAAAATATTATAATTTATTGAATCAAACCAAATAATAAGTATTGTTTAGGTGTATCTCCTACATGTTATTTATTTGTATTTCCCTTTCAGAAGTGTAGAGTTTTTGAATGAAGAAAGGGATGGTTCTAATGAATTCTTCTGACAGATAGGAGATAGAGAACAGCCTGCAAAGGTTAAGAGACTCATGTCAAGATTACTCAGCAGCCATGGAGGTAGAATCCAGGACTCCAGGCAGTGGGATCTTCTATTGCACACTCACTTCACATCTTAACCTCATGTTTGCATTTGGTCGCCTTCTATTTTCTAGAAACAAAAAAATAAAATGAAAGAAGAAAACAAAACCCAACAATACAAGAGCCCTCAAATACTCTATTTAAATTTCCTCACTTAGAGTTACTCAGTTAATGTCATTAGGCCACTGACTCACATATAGCTTTGCTGGAATTATGTGTTCTCTGATCTCTGCACCAATTGTGGTCCTGATTAGCAATCTTGACGGTATGCGCCACTAAACACAAAGAAAATGAGAGACTGTCCAGTAAACCTACCTCAGTAATGGAAAAACGCAGAACCCATTCCTATAGGTGGGTGGGTTGCCTATATAATTTTTATTCAGAGGGCAATTTAACCAAGAGAAAGATACTAAAGATATCTTGATGTTCTTTTTTTTGTTTTTTGTTTTGTTTTGTTTTGTTTTGTTTTTGGCAATTCACTACAACTAAAGTGAAAAGGCTTAAAAATCCACACAATGCCAAGCTAAATGACAAGGTTTAATAATTGCTGAATTAAAATATTAACTCCTAACAGGCACCTATACAGCTCACATGCCTGACTATTGGGCTCCCTTCATGTATCTTCTTCCTCACAGAGTTGCTAAGATCTTATTCTTTCTGGAAAAAGACAACAGAATTTCTCCCCTTTCCCAATTAAGGTGCTAACCATACTTACTTTTTACTTTTATTCATTTATGCTTTCAGCTGAGTTATTCATATACCAAATATTGATGGAAAAGGAGAAAAAAGTATTGTTTTCTATGCATGATAAATATCTTAATTCAAACTTATCTCATCTGTCCTCAAAATCAAATCAGTTTTTAGTTAAGACAACAGTCTGGACCAAAGCCCATTGCAAAGAAAAATTTGAGAAAACTGAGACTCAATAATGCAAGAAAATTTACATTGATGTTAGATTGAATTGGATCCATTATCCAATTCATAAAATTATGACCAATGATTCACCTTATCTTCCAATTTCTCTCCAGTTTAATTTTTAAAAAGAATCTTCTGCCTAGATAGATAAATAGGGCTAAAAGGATGGCAAAGCACCCTGACAGAATTTAGTAAATTCGGACTTAGACAAAATTCCTTTTAAGCAACTACCAAAGGTTACAAAATGTGACTAGTTCTAAAGAAAAATTAAAAGGTTTAGAAAGAGTGGCATACAGGAATTTATCATGAAAGTAAAACAATAAACTTTGCAATGTGAGAAAATACTAGGAAACCACATATCCAATAAAAGTTTAATATCCAGTATATATAAAGAAATCCCTCAACTTAACAAAAAGACAAGCCAATTTAAAAATGGGCAATAGAATTGGATAGATGTCTCTTCAAAGAAGTTATACAGATGGCCAAAAAGCACATGAAAATATGCTCAACATCATTAGCCATCAGGACAATTTAAATCAAAATCACAATGAGATACTATTTCATACCCATTCAAATGGCTGATATTTAAAAATAGAATATTACAAGTGATGGAGAGGATGTGGAGAAATAGGAACACTCATTCATTACTGATGGCAATGTAAAGTGGTGCAGCTGCTGTGGAAGACAATTTGGTGGTTCCTGAGAAAGTTAAGTATAGAATTATCATCTCACCCTGCAATCCCACTAGTACATAAATATCCAAAGGAATTGAAAGCAGGGATTTGATAGATATTTGCACACCAATGTTCGTAGCATTATTCACAACTGCCAAAAGATGGAAGCAGCCCAAGTATCTATCAATGAATAATAAACAAAATGTATATACAAGGAATGAAGTTATGAAAATGTGACAACATAGATGAATCTTGAAGACAATCATGTTGAGTAAAATAAGCCAGACACAAAAGGACAAATATCATATGATCTCACTGATGTGAAATAAATAGAATAAGCAGACTCAAAGAGTCAGAAACTAGAATATAGGTTACCATGAGGTTACCAGGGGATGGGGTGGGGTTAGGGAATAGGAAGTTAGGCTTAAACATGTACAGGGTTCTTGTTTGGAATGATGGAAATGTTTTGATAATGGATAGTAGTGATGGTAGCACAACATTGTGAATGTAATTAACAGCACTGAAATATATATCTGAATGTGGTTAAAAGGGGAAATGTTAAGTTGTATATATGGTAATAGAATAAAAATTTTAAAAACATCCATTGGACTGCACTACACAAAGTAAACCCTGTTATACGATGGACTATAGTTAATAGCACAATTATAAAAGAATATGCTGTTATCAACTGTAACAACTGAAGTAACACCAATGCAAGGTGTTAATAAAAGGGTGGTATATGGGAACCTTGTATTTTATGCATGATTGTTCCATAAACCCACAACTTCTCTAATAATATATTTATAAAGTGGTCTTATCCAAGTCAGAGAGTAGATTTTAAAACATGTATGTGTTTAAAATCTAATACATTTTGAGCCATTTCAGTGGTTGAAATCATTGTGCATTAATGGTAACAGGTAGGCATAAGCTTTGCTTATTCTAAACTTAGACAAATTAAAAGAAAGAAAGATTAATCTGATAAAGGCATCACTATTTCTAATCGGACTGATGGGAAAATGTGGTATGGTTGTAAGAGGCAATGTTGAGTGAATTACAGTGAAGTGATGAACTACCTTGAAGCTGAAGCAATCAAATAGATAGCTCTAAAAATTACTATGTCATCTTTATTCAACAGTTTGGTGCAAGTGTCCTGTCTTGGCCTTCTTTACAAATAGCAAAAGCACTTTGGAGTATTTGGTGAAATTGAATCTTAATAGAAGAGCCTCAGCTAAGGCAGCTACTCTTCACTTAGCAAAATTGAACACTAGACATTCATTTTATTCAATTCACAAAATAGTTTAAAATTCAAGAGAAGGATTAGTAAACATTTAAAATTTTTTTCTATCATATTTCTATCTTTGCATTGAACACACTTTTTAATTCAAAATAATGTAAAACATTTGTTATTTATCCTTGTCTTTCCATAGAAATAACTTAGTAATTATTTTGCCATCAGAAAAAAAGATAATCGTTTCAAATTATTATATCTGAATAAAGTCAAGATGTTCTTGTATTGGTAGAGAAGAGCTAATAGTCCCTATTGAGTATTTTGTTTTAACACTTTGTTTTGGTCTGATTATATAAACAACAACCATGAGAAAAAAATGGGAATACAAAAGTATCCTCCAAAAAGTATCTCACCACCCAGAGATAACCACCCTTAACATTTTTCAATTAACAAATGTATACATATTTCAAACATAAATAAATGTATGCAAGTGTGTATTCATGCATGCCATGGATTTTATATACATATACATGAAAATTTTTAATAGAATGAGACTATACAGGCTGCTTTGAATACAGTGTTCTTTTCTTAGAAATATAATGTAGGCATCTTTTTAAATTAATAGGTAAGCATTTATGCTAACATTTTAAATGCCTGCATAATATTGTATTGTGTGTGTTTCATCAGTGATTTTATTTAGCAAAGGCTAATGAGCCTTCAAGTAGTTTTCAATCTTTCACCATTATAAAGAGGTATGATACATCTTTGAAATTTTGTCCAATTATTTCTTCAGTTTAAATTCCTAGAAGTGCAACCACTGGGGCAAAGACTATAAACTGTTTCAAGGTTTTGAACACATATTTTCAAATTATCCTTTGGAAAGACTGTACAAGTTTTTACTCCCACCATATGTAAAGATGATTCCCATGTCATCATACCATAACCAATAATGCTTTATATCAACCTTTGACAGCTTTACCAGTCTGAGAGGCAAAAACAGTTCAAGAACTAAAGTAAACTTTTTAAATAAAAGTGCATTTTTGTCATTTCTTTGATTCCTAGAGAGAAGGAACATCTATTTCATATGTTTATTGGAATATTACAATTCCTATCTGTAGTGTCTATTCATAAATCTGGAATTTTAGCTCCAGATTTTTTTAAATTAGGCAGCTCCCATTTCATGAGTTGCTTCTTTACATTTAAAGGCTTCTTAATTACATTAGTAATGACTGTATATTCTTAGAAAGGGTTTTACTAATTGTATTATTTTTCTTCAATACAATATCTTTTTCCTGTTTTTATTTCTTATTCTGATTCTTTTTCTTGGTTTGTCATGAGTACCTGAATATTGTTTTCAGACAGTATATGAGCAGTAAGTATAAATTCTAAATTATGTATTTATGTAAAGTTCCTTTTCCTTCAAGAATGATGTTAGTTTGGCTGAATGTAGAATTTGAGGGTTATGATCATTTTTACCTCAAAATTCTGTAATCCGTGATTTGCTCTCTGGCATTTCTTATTGCAGGTGAGAAGTCTGATGCCACTGGGAATTTCTTCTTTTGTAAGCAAACTTCTTTTTCTTTTTTGGGAGATTTTACTGCTTTGGAGTCAAGCTGTCTTTAAACATTAATCTTGATCACCACTTAGAGAACCCTTTTAATATGAACACAAATTATTTTTTTGGTAGTAAGGGTGTATTTCTTCAATAACACTTCTCTTCCTTCTATTCTGACCTCTGGAATGCCTATTTTAATTTTATATTCTTTATGTGTCTTAACGTTTTCTAAGTTTGCACCATTTTGCATTTTTCCTCTGGGCTCTGAGAGAATTCTTTATTTGGGACTTCTAATTGATCGATTGCATTCACTGAAACTTTTAGTTTTCCTTCTATAGTAAATCTTTTCCAGCTTACACACTTTTTTTGTGACAGTCCATTTGTTTCAATGATAAAAATTTTCAAAAATTATTGAAAATATTAGATTTCTCTTATGCTTTTCTTTTGTTTCTTGCAATAGCACTGCTTTTCTAGGAGCTAACTATTCTAAGAAGACAGATTGTTACCCTTTCATGAGTTTATGAATTTTCCCCTATGTAAAATTTGTTTGCCATCTGGCCAGATTTATATAAAGTTCTAATTTGTTCAGTATTAATAACTGCAACGGGGTCTATCGGTGAGTATGTAGCTAACCACTTAGTTAATCTTGTGGGAAATCTCTTCCCTTTGAGCCTACCCCATGAGAACCCAGAGAGCCTCTCATTTCTGCATTTATAGTAATTTTTACTCTTACTGGAAGCTCTTTCAGTACAGGGTTTGCACAACACAGGAGACAACCACTTCCTAAAAGATTAGTCCCTGGTTCAGAAGCTGGGGATTGTTCTCCCAACCTTCCCTCACCAGAGCTCTGTGTCCTGGGCCAGATAATTCTAGTGGATCTTAAGAAAGGGAAACGGGGATTTCTCCATTTGCTCCCCTCATGGGTGAATGTAGCACTTTTCTGCACTCCATTCTCACACTGATTCCTACCTACTTCGGGAGGAAATTGGGAGGAAAAGGAAGAGTCAAAGCATGGACTTAGATGGACATCTTGATTCCAGACCCTATTTGATTTTAAAATTGCCCATTTGTATGCCATTCAGTGTACCACATTCCTGCTCCCTCCACCCCTCCTTTTATTCAAAGATTGTTTAACTGCCTCAGTCCACAGTTCCAGATTGTGACCATTCAAAATCTATCTATGCTACCATTTTGATAACCTCTCATGAAGCAGATTGGGTTCTGAATTATTTTGGCTGATTTTTAAAAAATGAAGTCTATCTTTAAACAATGATGTCCTTCCAGTATTAAATCAATTTTTAAAAATGAGTTGTTGGTTCTCCATCAGAAAACTTCAGAAGAGAAGTTTTTAAATGATTTGAGCAAGAGCCTAGCCTCATCAAGTAATTTCCTTGGTCATAGACAATACTCACTGAGGTGAGAACTTCCAATTTGTCTATTAAGCTGGTGTTAGTATTTCCATACTGTCAGACATCACACAATTGCTGCTGTTTTAGATAATTCCAGATTATACTAGATGAATTTCACTAAATAAACATTAACCAATATCATTGGCATAAGTGTCATTGTTTTCCTAACTTATTGACTATGATTATACATTATTTAACCAGAATAAAGTCTTTGCATAACTCAAAGTATGTATGCACTAGTGGACCAACAGTATCATTTTGCATTGAGTACTTATATAATATTCTCGCATGATGACAACACTGGTTTCTTTTTGTGAGCACCATGTTAATGAAGACATTAACATTAATAAATAAATATTAATAAAGATATTTTAAACGTGATTATTTTTATGTGCCTGAAGTATTGAACAGTCCTTTTTCTATAGGGTTTTGCTGATTTGAACGTATCTTCTCTGCACTCTTAAAGAATATGACTTACAATCTGAAGTCACATACAAATAAAGAAAATTTTATTTAGATTTCTTCACACTATGGGTCACAGACACTAGATAAGTCCACAGTATGTAATGATACATTACAAACCTTTGAAATGGCAACTCCATTTGGTATTATAGACATTTTTCCCTAATATCTCGGAATATTTCATATTGCCCTCATGTGTTCCTTGGGAATAGTTAAGAGTTAGACATTTGTACCTACATATAGCATACTAACTTTCAATTTGCAGCATTCAAAGTAACAAGTAGGTAAGGAGACATTTATACTCAATCCAAGGGACGTGAGTTGCTTGAATCCCCTAGGACTCTTTCTAACAAACCAGTCCTTTTCCCCTGGTTCCTGATTTAGGAGGATACCTGGGAAATCCCAACTCACATGATTTTTCATTCCTGCCCCTTTTCCTTCAGCTATATTGATCTTTGCAGTTGTTTTCCAAATCTCCTTTAAATTGGGTTGAAAATGCCAGAATACTTCTGTGAGTCTCACTTGGATTGTAATCACTTCTCTATTCTAAAATACATTAGCAATTGAATATAGCATTCATTGAAAGCTTATTTTGTGATTATTGAATTTTATCTTGGTATTTTTGTTCTCTATGCTGTAAAGTTTGTTTATCAGAGACTCTAGACTCTATTTCATTGTTATTCCCTAAGATACCAATACTTCAAATAACATAGACAATGAGTATGGTATTGTTAATGATACTGTATTGACATAGTACTGAGAAGCACTTTAGCTTTTGGACACTAGTGTTTTTTCATTATATGGTATAAAATTATTTATTGTATTACTCTAATTAATTTACAGAGAAAGAGTATGTACAGGTTTGAATCTATTAAGTACCCCACAAAAGCCATGTTCTTTTAATCCAATATTGTGTGTGCAGACTTATTGTGGGTGGGATCTTTTGATTAGGTTGTGTCCATGGAGATGTGGCCCTCCCAATTTTTGGTGGGACCTTCTGATTATATTATTTCCTTGGAGATGTGACCCCACCCATTCAAGGTGGGTCTTAATTAGTTTTCTGGAGTCCTAAAGAGGGCTCAGGGAGAGAGAGCTCAGAGCTGACACAGACCCAGACGTTTGGAGATGCTAAGCTAAGAGATGAAGCCTAGGGTTTACCCTGGAGAAGCTAAATGAGAAACCACAGATGTTTAAGGAGAAAGCCACTGGAATAAGGAGCTGAAAGCAACGCAACCCAAGAGCAAAGGACCAGCAGACGCCAGCCATGTGCCTTCCCAGCTGACAGAGGTGTTCCGGATGCCATTGGGTTTTTCCTCAGAGAAGGTTTCTACATCTTGATGCCTTAATTTGGACATTTTCATGGCCTTAGAACTATAAATTTGTGAACTAATACACCCCCATTGTAGAAGCCAATCCATTTCTGGTATATTGCATTTCAGCAGCTTTAGCAAACCAGAACAGAGTACTTCAGATTCTTATCAGTTCTATTTCTTCAAGTATTTTGGTGTCAATTTTGGAGAAGAGATTTGAAAAACAAAATCCATAATTTTTCAATGTTGAAAACCATCATCAGATTGCAATGAAAAAAATTCATGTAGTCTTATGTATAAATGTTGTTATAGCATGGGTTTTAAAAATGCTTGATAGTTCAGTCAAACTCATTAGGGTTTGTGTGATTAACATATATTTAAAGTACTTTTCAGCAAAAATACATACCTTTATACAATTTGTCCAGCTTTTGAATATAACTTTCCACACTTTGAGAAGAGATCAAATGATGGTAACACAGTTTGGAAATCCTGGGAGGAAAAAAGATCAAAGATTACCAAAGAGATCTTACTGATTTTGTTTAACTATTACTTTATCCTTGTAATTTAGGTTATATCAAATGGTAGACACATGTCATTGAACTGCGCTTCACATTTCCCATTATACCCATCAAAACAAAAACATTTCCAGGTAAAGTTTTAGTAGTTTCATCAATTGAAAATCAGATAAATAATGATGCTTTCATTAAACACATAGTTACTAATAACTATGAATATTACCTGCTGGAAGCTTTGAGTAATGCAAAGATCTGACATAATTACCTGTCTTCACGGGACTCACAATCTACATTTTTTGCCTTGGCCTATAAGGCCCACATGATTTTCCTTTTGGCTCCTTCTCTGACATTATTTATTTCCTTCAACATCTCTCCTCATGTAATCCCCTCTAGCAACACTTCTGGTCCTCGAACACATTGCTTCTCAGAGTCCTCCTACTTACAGTTGCCTTGGCCTAGACAGTTTTATCTCCAGTTATCCTCATGATTTACTCCTTCCCTCAATCACATCTCTGTTCATGGAGGCCTTCCCTGACTACCTTTATCTAAAATAGCACCTGTGAACTATCACCTTAACTGGCTTTATTTTCTCCATAGCGATTACCATTCCTTGAGATTATATATTTATATGTTGGTTTTGTGTCCTTCCAAGAATGTAAACCTCATAGATGTACATATGTTGTCTGTTTTGTGCAAAATAAATATTTGTTGACTGAATGATAGAAAGAGGAAAAGGTGATACACAAATAATTATAATAAAGGGCTGAATGTCTTAAGTACTGTAACATTGGCTCAAGGAAATGTCAAAGGAGTTCAGAGGGAAGAGGGGAGAAATCATTTTTTGCTGGATAACCAGAGAAGCAGCAGAGGATTAGGAATAGAAATGAATACTTTTCATCCATGTTAAACAGGCAAAGTTATTAAAGAAGTGAGCTATTAAATTAACAGCAAATACTGTAAATAAATGTAATGAAGATGATTTGGGCTTTTTTTTTTTTTTAAAAGAGAAAGTTAGGAAAGAAGGGTCTCTACCCTGGTCCCAGCTCTTTACAGGGCCAGAAACACATGCAAAATACATATATTAAAAAGCAGGTGCCTGTGTCGCTAGGGTTCTGGCTCTCTAACTCTAAATATCTGTCTTTATGACCAAAAAAGTATTAGGGAAAAATCCCACACCTGTTGCTCTTCGATTGTGCAACAAAAGTGACTGAATCCAAAAGACATTAGGATTGTAGGTTGTGATAGACCCTGCTTTTGAGCACAAAGAAAATTTAAGCGGCAAAATGCTTAGAGAAAAGATTAATTAATCTGAACAAAATTCTTCTTGGATAGCATGAGTGCAATACAATTTTATATAAAGATGTATTGTTTCCCCATGATACTGAGTATTTATATTTTTGTTTTCTTTTTGCTCCAAATTGTGATTGTGGAGGTATTCAGGAATCAGCATAGTATTTGCAACAGTTGCACATGCTATCCCAGGAATATTTTATAATAGTAAATAATTCATACCACTCTTAAATTTGAATATATGAAGTTTAAGCATAGTATGTGAAGCATGGGACTGATTTTTTATGTTGGCAACTAGGTGAACACTGAACCCTAGAATTGTGAATAATTTTTTTTTTAATATATACAATAGGATTTAATTTGATTTTCAAAAATGTTAAATGAAAAGGTTAACTTTATTTAAAGGATTTAAATTTAAAATTTGATATTAATTATAATTATATATTTTATTTAAATATTAATTTCAAATATTTATAAATTAACTTAAAATCATATAATGTAATTTTAAATTCTAATGTTTTATATTTACTTTAATTTACACTTTTGATATAAATACATTCAAACTGTATATACTGTAAACACAACTACATTTTAAAATTCAGTTTATATTATTATTGATAATACAATATAAATTGCATACAAATCTTGGTTCTAAATATAATTAATAATTCCACTGAAATAAATGTAAAAAATAAGCTGCATTAATATATAATAATGTGTGATTCATGTATGTCTTTATTGTATAATTCATCCAAACCTTATAGACCCATCAACAGAAATCCCATGAGATCAATGATTAAATTCTATTGGCTTTGATACTTTGCCAACTTTCAGGCTTTACATGTAGTTTTAAATTTTGTTGTTATAAAGGTATATTCACTAAGGTGGAATGACAGAGTGATTTATTCAGCAGTTAGCTTGATTCATAACTTTTAAGTCAGACATATGGTATGTGGCCTCCCTTGCTTCCTGTCTTGTTCCCTGTAAATATTAGAGGTGAGCTTACTTGTCATATACTTACAGATGTATTCAATTGCCCATCAGCCTCTTCTTCTCTAGGCCCAGGATGCTTTTCCTCCAAACTAACCTTTTAAACTCTTCTTTATGTCTGTCTTCTAAACCATTTCCATATTCTGAACACCTCTCTAGAAGTAGCAGTTACCCAATTCTGATAAAAATGATGCATTCTAAAGGCTGTCTCTTACATCTCAGGTAGTTCTTAATATTTTGACCAAAAGATTCCAGTACTGATTAGGCTCATACAGTACCAATCTTCCCTTTTATGTAAATAATATTTTCTTTCTGCCACTAGTACACTTAGAATGTTCCTTTATTGTCTTTTATCGAGGGGGATATTGTGGTTTTGTTGTTGCTCTTCTTTTTACTCTCTCACCCCCACCTAATCTCTGGTTTTTGATAATATCAGTATAATACAACAGAAAGGGCTCCGGCCTGGTTTTAGAGCCACTCATTAATTTGTCAGACATGTCCTGGGCACTGCAGGAAGTCCTAGCCCACTCAGAACAAGGTATGAATTACTGAACTGCCACTTACTAATAATATTTGCTTGGATGAGGTATTTAATCTATCTGAAACCCCCTGAATTTCTTTCCTTACCTGTAAAATGGGGATATCTCCCTCAGAGAGTTGTTCTGAGGATTAAAAGGTCTGGCACTCAACACTAACATTTTCCTCTACCTTTCTTTCAATGATAGAAGTCTACTCATAGTCTACCCACTAGGTTCTTTCAAAAATCAAATTAATTAAATTCCATAGACACTTAGAGGAGACTAACAATGGGGCAATAATGTAAGGAAACAGGACTCAAAGGTTTTTGATCATGTCCAGCATCAGTAAAAATATTTGGAGCAGACAATCTCTATATATGCCTAGCTATTTGCATTAATGTATATATGTATAATACTATATTAATATAATGCTAAACAGATATAAAAACAAGAAAAATAAATATAAATAGAACTTCTAATATTTTCTTCCTTCATTCCTGTGGCTCTTCTGGGGTATTTAATTTTGGATTTCCCTGATATAATGAATGAAGCATCACTTAATTTTGTGTAATACTTCTTTCATTTGTGTATTCAACTAACATTTGAGCATCTATAGTGTGTCAGATGCTATGCTAAGCTCCAACCAATAGAATGTTGGATCTACAGGCTGGTGGGAGAGTCACACGATAGCCATTTACAAATGTGATGGTGAACAAAGTTTGACTCTTCAAAAACCTACTCTCCACGTCTAATAAAAGAAAATCTTTCAGAAGGATTTTATCACTAATTTTTCCCCCAAATCCTACAAACTCATAGAGAACAGGGCACTTGGCTCTAAAGAACCAATAATGGTTACCTCTGGCACAGGAAGAGATGAATATGCCACTAGGACAGTTTTGGTTTTTGGAAAAATCTGGTGCTGATATTCCCTGTTTAAAATTTTCCTCTGATACACAAAACAGGGCATACTGCCATGGGAAGCTTTTCATGAACGTAAGAAAATCACTTGCACTACACTCATACAGTGTCACTTTTTAAATGTGGGGGTGGGTGGGTGGGGGAATTGCTCTTCTGAAAAATAACCTCATCAAGGAAAAACACTGGGGATGGTAATTCTAAATCCTGCCATAGCCCTTGTTTGCCAGGGCAGACAGCTTTTGCTGTTAGGATGCCCAGCCAAACACAAATAATCCACTGCCAAAATGAGCTCCTTGGGACAATTTAGGAGTCTTTGGAAGTGAACGGCTCTTTGAGCTGGAATGAAGCCCAGGTCCATTTTCAAGCCCAAGTCAAAATGACAAAGAGCAAATTTCCTGGGCCACTCACCCCCTAAGTGTAAAATTACTTTGGGTTGGCAGCTGCACTGTTTATCTAGTTATTTAAGGTTTTTCACCTGATACTTACAACTGAGTACTTAAACAACTGGCTTCAATGTTAGTAAGCAGGACGACACTGATAGACCATAATATATTCCAGAACAGACAACCCCTGAGATTAAAGGGACAAAATGAAAATCAAAGGTAATACACATATTGTTAAGCTTAAAATTACATATATATATATATATATATATATATATATATATATATTCAGTTATAAAATATTGTGAAGAAAAATATTGTATGTGGGGGCATGGGAGACAAGAACTTTTAACTTAATATTAAATGCTGAACGATACCTCAGTTAAGACCTGGCTACCACTTGGGATTTTTCTTTAAACAAGAGTGCATAGGCAGGTTTAAAAGGTCCCTCAGATTACTTGGCATTATCCCTGCATGATCAAACTTTGCTCTCATTACATGTAGGAAACCCTGTGATGGCATGTGCATCTCTGTAAATTTGACAAAAGAATATGCAGGCAACAGAGTTGTAGGAATTATTCCTTTCTTTCTGTTCACTCTGTTTTCTGAAAAAACATCTGAAAGCATTCTCTGTTATTTGTAATCTTTATGGTTTACTGTTCTTTCTAGTCTTAGCTGATGTTGCATTGAGAAAAAGAAACCAAGTTTGTTTGCATGTTACATTATTCTCAGGGTCTCGATGGTTGTTTGAAAACTTTGTTATGACTTGAACTCACAGGCTGCCTTGCTTTGCAGCTAAGCTGCCTGGGCTTGAAATCCAGTTTTCCTCTTAAGAAGCTTTGTGATTTTCAACAAGTTATTTAACCTCTCCAATGAATCAGTTTCTTCATTTGAAAACAGGGATGAAATAATATGTAAGTAATAAAAGCCTACTCATAACATTGTTATGATGATTGAGATCATACATATAAAGCACTTAAAATAGTATCCATCATATAGCAAGTACTTAATAAGTGTTAGCTATTTTCAAACTAAGAAGCTCAAATATCCTTTTATTTTTAACAGTTTTGTGGACAAATAATCCTAAATTTTGCTTTATTCAAAGGTCATTTATATTTGATTTTGGTATTCACATTTCTACCTACATTTCAACATGGGTATATCTAAATTCTAAAATTATATATCTGAGTCTCTACTGATTATTGTGCCATATTTATATCTCTTCCTTCTTAATAGTTTCATCTCTTATTCCGTTAGCTCATTGCTTCTCCTCCAGCCTTATAGATTTGGTTATAAAAGCACAGATAGAAAGTGGCAGGACAGATATGTAAACTGAAGAATGAATGATGGGGTTTCTTGTTTGACCAGTTCATTGTATTATTTTGTTGGCCATAATAAAAGAGATACTATATATAAGGATAAATCAGAAGGACTAGATATATAGACACAGACCCTAAGACATAGAAATATATAGATATAAAATGTGGCCTTAACTATTTTTTCAACTAAAAACTTGGTATTAATGAAATGTCATCTTAATAAAAGTCACTGAAATGGAATAGCCAACTGGATAAAATATTGTAGTTAGAATGGTCTGTAGTCTACTACTTGGTGTGATCACAAAACTAATAAAACCAGGGCTAGAGGTTCTAGTAACATTCTTTCATACACAAAGATGGAGCATTTTAAATAGAGGGAATGCTGTATGAAACTAACACTAGAAGGAAAGTTTAGGTTTGCATGTGCTTAGTCTATTGGAAAGTGTGCTGCAAGCAGAATGTTGAGGGTATCAGAGTGGTTTAAAGAGAAGAATTGGCACAGGGAAAAAACAACTGATACCAAGGCTGTGACATTCTTGAACGCTTAAGTGTTACCGAGTAGGAAAGACTCCGAATGCCACTAAGGAATTGGGTACTCAAAGAAAATTTTTGAGAGGGAGAAGTAACTGCAAAAGTCAGGTTACATTTTGTTCACAATTGTATCCCCAGGGTTTAGCACAGTATCTAATATAAAGTAGGGTTTTGATAAATATTATTTCGCTGAAGGAATGACTGACTGAATAAACTGACTTGGCCCCTGGAGAAACTCAGATTCTGTTGAAAGGCTGAGCCTTCCAGGGTAGCATTCCTTACTCTATCCTCCAACCCTTTTTCTTCTAGAAATCAAGTGGAAGAGTTGGAAGCCACATGTTCTGGTCCCCCACTGTCCATTCTACACACTGAAACCCTTCCTTTTCCTGAGCCAAGGATCACCAGGTAGATCCTATGCCCAGGTATCCCTGTACTTTCAGTAACCTGGGCCCCAAAGTATTTGGTGAAGAGATACAGAAATCAGAAAAGGTGTGCGTGTGTGTGTGTGTGTGGTGGTCGTGGTGGTGGTGGGGGGCAGAGAGAAAGACAGAGAGAAGGAAAGGGAGGTAGAAAGAAGATGAAGGAGGATTAAAAGGAGGAAGAAGAAGAGGAGGAGGAGAAAGTAGGGAAGAATTGAGAGAGATTTATCTGTGAGTTCTATAAGGAGAAGTGTTATATCTGTCTTATTGTTTTATTCACCATAACATCACAGTTCCTGTCACTTAACAGAAGTCAGTAAATCTCTGTTGGACAAAAGTTGAGGACTTCTCGTAGTGATCCTCTTTTGCAAGCAAGATAATCCCTAGATTCATCAGTAAATAGACTATGATGATGTGTTTAAATGATGTCTTCTTTTTAAGAACACTGTTATACCTATAATAGAGTCAAACTCTATTTGGACGCACTCATTGTGGCATGAACTTGTATATTCTACCAGAATATTATAGACACTATGTCTTTCAGGACACAAGAAACACTGTACTAACAAATAAATGAATGAAAATATGAATATATAAAATAAACTCATGAATTTGAAATATTGTGTACTATTATTTAGGGGATAAGTTATAAATAATTCTTCATAGACTCTTACCATACATGGATTATAACCTGAAATTTTAGCTTTATAAGATGTTTCATTTCAATAAAGTTGTATTTTAATATAATTTCTCTGAGATTAAAAATAAGATGAAACAAATGAAACTAAAAAGCAGTATTCTCATAACCTCTACCAAACTTAGAATTTCATATTACCTTCGGAAATTATCATGTTTATTAAACTGATTTCTTTCTGTTCTTTCTATAATTGGCTTTTAAATATTCACTTATTCACTCACTCATCCTTTCTTATTTTCTTTGTTTCAAAAAACATTAATTGAGCACCTACTTATGCCAAGCACTGTTCTAGGCAGTAAGGATATAACAATGAACAAAGTAAGCAAAAAGTTCCTTTATGGAACTTAAATCTAGTGAGGGGACAGAGAGAGACTATAAGCAAATAGATAAATCAGAAGATAATAATTGCTATGAAGAAAAATAAGACAGGAAAGGAGAGAAACAGGGAGGGGGTCAGGGAAAGGCTGCCTGTGGTAACATTTGAACACTAACCTGAAAGAGGTGAGAGAACAACCATGCAGATGAAAATATGACCATGACTACAAACAATTCTGTCCCTCTAATACTAGCTACTAAGCTGCTCTTAAGAAGTTTGATTTACCTCCTCTAAGCTTTGAGAAGTGTATGCGTGTGGCAGTTTGAAGCTGTGTGAGCCCCAGAAAAACATGTTCTTTAATCCATTCCTGTGGGTCTGAACCCACTATAAGTAAGACTTTTGATGAGGTTGTTTCAGTTAAGGTGTGGCCCAGCCCAATCAGGATGGGTCTTAATCCTATTACAGACAACCACCCCAGTGCTCAGAGAGAATGAGGCCTTCACCCCAGTGTTTAAGGAGAGCATAGCCACTGAGCAAGCATTTGGAAGATGTTCAGTGGCTGCTTCATTTGCCCAGAGGACAAAACATCAATTCATAGATGACTCTCAAACTTTTAAATCTAATGGAATTTGCCTTGCTGGGTTCAAAATTGTTTGGGACCCATGATCCCGATTTTCCTTCCAATTTCTTTCTTCTGGAATGGAAATTTTATCTATCCCTGTCCCTTTATTGTGTATTGGAAGCAAATAACTTGTTCTCTAGTTATCATGAATTCAAAGACAGAGGGGAATTGTGCTCCAGGACAGATCACACCATAACTGATTTTGATGAGACTTTGTACTTAGCATTGTGTCTGAAAAGACTTAAGGATTTTGAGATGTTATGATGGTATGATGTATTCTGCATGTAGAAAAAGGATGTCTTTTGGGGACCAGAGTGTGGAATGTGGTGATTTGACGCTGTTATATACCCCAGAGAGACATGTTCTCGAGTCTAATCCATTCCTGTGAGTGTGAACACCCTGTAAGTAGGACATTTTGATGAAGTTACTTCAGTTAAGGTGTGGCCAAGCCCATTCAGGATGGGACTTAATCACATTACTGGAGTCCTTTATAAGAGGAATGAAATTCAGCCAGGATGAGAGACAGCTGCAGGAAGCAGAAGCTGACATCAGTGGAACCTAAAGGAGAAAAGAGAGACCAGGAGATGCTGCCATGTACATTACCATGTGACAAAGGAGCCAAGAACTTAGGATCACTGGCAGACAGCCCCAGAACACTAGCCTTCAGGAAAAAAGCATTGCTTTGATGAAGCCTTGATGTGGCCTTTCTTTTCACCTCAAAACTGTGAGTGAATAAATTCCCATTGTCTAACCCTACTCGTTTTACAGTATTTTCTTGAACAGCCAAGGAAACTAAAGCAGGGGGAGTTAAAATTTTCCAACATCTGAAAGCAGTTAGTGCATTTGGCATTTGCAGTGTTGAATGTAGGTTAGCATCAAACAATAAAAAAGTATTGTTTTTAGTCTGTAGGCAGCACGGAAGAGGTGCTGTAGCCTTGTTGTAGATGAAAAGAGCTCCACTGATTTCATGTCTTTCAACAAGCACTGCCAAATCTTAATGCTGTCAATGCACTCTTCGCATAACATGTATGACACCACCCTGGCCCCTGAAGAGCGGGTTTACAATAGTTCAGCCAGTGAAGGGTTCCTAGCCCATAATTTCTAATTCTCTCTGGTGCACTATCCCTTAAGCAGCATTACCCAAGAGAGACATTTAGAGAAATAAAGACTGTTAATAATGCTTACATGTTTCTTTCATTGATACCACAAATGGTGTCTAATGTCAAAAAATAATTATCCAGAAAAAGTTCACATAGAAATAATACTTGATGCTTTGCTGGGCAAGTGACAGCTGGAGTTTTTTTTTTTTAAAGATAACAGTAACTAACTTTTGTTAAGGTCAGATGTTCTTTTCGCATTTGTAGGCTCTGGTGAAGAAAAATGATCTTTCTCCAAGAGAAGAGCTAAGAGAATGTACTTCCCCTCACTACTTTTCTTGAAATTGCTCATCCTAAGTTTTTGTGATGGAATTTATTATTGCTTCTAGGCTAGCTGGAGGGGAGGAGGACTCTGCATAACATATCTTGTTCATTTTCTAATTACCTCCTGAAAAGCCAGACATCCCAGAAACAATAAACTGACTAATTTAAAAAGCATTACTAAAATGAAGGACAATTTTCTACTTATTTTAATGGCTTTAAAAGTGCAAATATTACCCTTGGAATCAACTAGTCATCCAATCTTAAAATAAGAAGTAATATTGCCTTGCCTTCATAAAACTCAGTTTATGTTCTTATGTATATCATTTTCATCAACCAGTGTTTTCTGCTTGCTGGTTTACTTTCTTACTCTGAGAATGTGTATGATAATGTGTGGTATAAAAATCAAGAAATTAGTCTCACAGTGGGGAGTCTGCTAACAACACCATTTTAATCTCATCCTTCAAGCAGCAGCAGAAAACATTAATTGCAGTTTAATTTATGCAACAAATATTTCATTTTAACTATGTTTAATTTTTGTCAAGCTATAAAAATGTCAATAGTTCTGACACAGTTTTTACTTACAAGTTTTTTTAATGAAAGAATTAAAATCAAGTGCTGTTTCTGAAAGAAATTATGAAAGATTTCTAATTACAGCTTATGTTTTTGAAAAAATTGCTCATCTAGTAGCCCCAAAATAATGTCTGGGAACATGAAATCTGGAAGTTTTGCTACTCAATATTTCTAATTCTTAATAATATACACACATCATTATACAATGGAATTTTCATGGAAGGAATTTTTTTGTAATTATAGGATACAGCAATAAATGTCATTGAATGTTGAATTTTCTCTGTAGAAATGCTTTTGTTAATTCCTCTCAGGAAAACTAAAACAGGAATAAGTGAAACCAATTGCTGGTGATAAATCATACTGAAACAAAGAATATTTACTATTAACAGAAAATGTAGGAAAATGTCAAACTAGCAAAGTTGAACAGTTTTAATTCAATTTAGCAAAAACCAAGCTCTTACTAGGTGCAAATTTTACTAAACTTTGTCCCAAATAAAAATGCTACCACCTCCAGGAAAACCTTCTATCGTTATAAATTAAGTTTTCTTGCACTGAATTCCTACAGTGCATAATCTTACCCATCTCACAACCTGTATATGTTTCCTATTTTGTATTCCAGTAATTCCCCTACAAGTTTCATCTCCCCTACCTGATGGTAAGGTTCCTGAGGGTAGGTTCCAGACCTTCTGTATTTATATCCTCCATTTACCACATTCAAATATATTTGAAAATGAAAACGTACAGGCATGAATGAAATGTTCTGGGTCTCATGTTTTTGTATATAATATTATTATGTCAAAAACTTTTGTGTAATAATTACAGACACCTGCATTTTAAAATTTTTCATTAAAAGACTTCCAGTTTTAAGATGGCAGGTCAATGAATTTTCTGCCCTACCTTATCCTCTCAGAAATAGTCCCTCCTCCAAAATATAGAGAATTATAAATATCCATAAAAACCACATTTTCAGTGAAACTAGGAGACAGCAGTTTATTTGGGAAAGAGGTGGAGAATGGTACCAGACCTAAGAAAGGAAAATGGAGACACCTTCATGTCTGGAAAGGGGATACCAATAAGATTCTACCTTATCCTTCAAACCTAAACCCAGAAGCCTTAGGTATCTCAGAAAGAAGAAGTGAGACAGAGGGCTTGGTCCAAAGTCTGTATAAGGGATGCTTAAGCCCAAATTGCACCCCCTCCAGGTTTTCCCCAGGGACCCTTTCCCCTCTACACCTCCCAGGTTCAGGGGTTTATTCTCTGGATGCTGCAGGGGGTGACAGGGAATTGAACACACCAGGCATAGTAGAGGACAAGGGTAAGGCCTTATGCTGAAAATCAGGTGAAAAGACTTTATACTGGATGGTAAGACTGCCATCCTACTCCCCACCCCTACTCCCAACTCTCAGAATATTAGCAGAGTTGGCAGAATAGACAATCTCTTGTTGTAAAAACTAAATGGCCCCAGATGGTGATCCTTCCACAGAAAGTCACCTTTACAATGAAAGCCAGTGGTAAACAAGCCTGCCCGTGCATACAATGATTTCAATTAGCATTATGATACCTCAATTTTAAATATTAATGGATGGCCAAAAATCAATAGGTGTTTGAGAAAAGCCTCCAATATAAAAGACAGAGACAGTGATTAAAAAAAAAAAATAACTAATTTACATGAATTTGAGACAATTCAAGAAGCAATAAAAGAAACTGGGAAAACAAAGAAAAAAGGATTAGGAAAGAAATAATGCAAGAAAATTTTCACAAAGCAGAATGACAGAAAACTCTGGCTTAAAATTGAGCAGAAACAATTAAACAATTTATAATTCTATATCTAATTAAACTATCAAATTTCTTGTGAGATGGAATTTCAGGCACACAAATTCTCAAAAATTTACCTCTTCTGAAACCTTTATCAGAAGCTATTAGAGGATGGGCTCCAACAAAACTAGGGAGTAAACCAAGAAACAGTTAGATATGAATCCCCCCCCAAAAAAAGAAAGAATCAACGTGAATTCTCCAAATGATGCTGAAGGGCAGTTTTAGGATAACAGCTGTACAGCAGACCTAGAGATTAACAGGCTAGATTGTAATAACTCAAAGGGCTCCAAAATGGAGGTATCCAGGAAAACAAAACAAAAAACCCCAATTACCTGATAGGTTTGATCACATTAAAAATTGTATTGAAAGAGGATACGGGAAGACTTGATAAGAGGTATAAAGAAAATTTAGCAAATGGGAAAAAGGCAACTATACTCTCAAGGAAATATTAAAAGTTATACACTAAGTAAACATCATGATAGAACACTTCATTGTTTAATAGGAAACAATATTTACACATTCAAAGAATGTAAAGCCTGAGTTTGATCAACGCTTATGATAGAACTACATTCCAATAAAACATGGAGGTGATGGTATTTGAGATGGGGGTGATGGTATAAGAAATGTAGGTGATGATAAAAGAGAGCTAAATGCTCATATTCCATAACTGGAAGTTAATTGCTAACATCTAAAATTGATAAATCAAGAAATAGTAAATATACTATTAGCAAAAAGAGAGAAGAGTTGAAGTGGTGACATCCAGATAGGAGGACCAGACATGTAGAAAGGAGAGGAATGGATCAGGAGATTGCCATTTTATATTATAAATCTTTGAATATATTTACTTTTCTATAACTATGCATTGATAAAAAAATATTTAGTGTATAAAATGTTTACTATTCTTCTTAGAATTAATGTTTCCTTTCTGCTTGGAAATTTGTTTATCAACTGCATTCCTCTTGAGTAATTGATTCTCTATTTTTTTATCACCTTCACTAAATACCTAGTTACATTTACCTTAAATACCTAAATATACAGTGTCTCATGTTATTTCTTGTACCTTCATCATATCTACCTTTCTGAGCATTTTTTTTTTAAATTCAGTTTTATTGAAATATATTCACATACCATACAATCATCCATGGTATACAATCAACTGTTCACAGTACGATCATAAAGTTATGCATTCATCACCACAATCTATTTCTGAACATTTTCCTTACATCAGAAAGAATCAGAACCAGAATAAAAAATAAAAGTGAAAAAAGAACACCCAAACCATCCCCCCATCCCACCCTGTTTGTCATTTAGTTTTTATCCCCATTTTTCTACTCATCTGTCCATTCACTAGATAAAGGGGGTGTGATCCACAACATTTTCACAATCACACTGTCACCCCTTGTAATCACGATTATTATATAATCGTCTTCAGGAGTCCAGACTGCTGGGTTGGAGTTTGGTAGTTTCAGGTATTTACTTCTAGCTAGTCCAGTACATTAAAACCTAAGAGGTGTTATCTATATAGTGCATAAGAATGTCCACCAGAGTGACCCCTTGACTCCATTTGAAATCTCTTGGTCACTGAAACTATTTCGTCTCATTTTGCATCCCCCTTTTGGTCAAGAAGGTACTCTCAGTCCCACAATGCCGGGTCCAGATTCATCCCTGGGAGTCATATCCTGCATTGTCAGGGAGATTTATGCCCCTGAAGTTGGGTCCCACGTAGGGGGGAGGGCAGTGAGTTCACCTGTCACGGTGGCTCAGTTAGAGAGAGAGAGGGCCACATGTGAGCAACAAAGAGGTACTCAGGGGGAAACTCTTAGGCATAATTATATGCAAGTTTAGCCTCTCCTTTGCAGTAACAGCTTCCTTAGGGCAAGTCCCATGATCGAGGGCTCGGCACATCAGATCACCAGTCCCAATGTTTGCGACAACATCAACACCAGTCCAGGTGAGGAAGTCCAACACTTCTGCACCTTCCCCCAGCTCCTTGGGGCTGGGGGGTGGGGGAGGCTGTAAATATATTTTTTATTATCTGCCCAAATTACTTTAGGATGTGCTTTCTGAGCATTTTTTTTTTAATCTTCATTTTATTGAGATATATTCACATACCACGCAGTCATACAATACAAATCGTACTTTCGATTGTTTACAGTACCATTACATAGTGGTACATTCATCACCCAAATCAATCCCTGACACCTTCATTAGCACACACACAAGAATAACAAGAATAATAATTAGAGTGAAAAAGAGCAATTGAAGTAAAAAAGAACACTGGGTACCTTTGTCTGTTTGTTTCCTTCCCCTATTTTTCTACTCATCCATCCATAAACTAGACAAAGTGGAGTGTGGTCCTTATGGCTTTCCCAGTCCCATTGTCACCCCTCATAAGCTACATTTTTATACAATTGTCTTCGAGATTCATGGGTTCTGGGTTGTAGTTTGATAGTTTCAGGTATCCACCACCAGCTACCCCAATTCTTTAGAACCTAAAAAGGGTTGTCTAAAGTGTGCATAAGAGTGCCCACCAGAGTGACCTCTCGGCTCCTTTTGGAATCTCTCTGCCACTGAAGCTTATTTCATTTCCTTTCACATTCTGAGCATTTTTAACAACACTTCCCACAAGATAGCATAGATATTAAAACATGCTAAAATGCAGATAAGATAGTCAATGGAACTTCATTTATTTTATAATGCCAACTCCCTCTACAAGCTTTGGGAAATTACATGCACACTTACTAGTCTATGTACAACACTTAATGTCTATATTTGAATCAAAATTATTAAATAAGATGATCTATTTTCTAAACTAGTGTCCTTTTACCCAACTAAATGAAATTAAGAAAGCAATGTAAATTTCCTCACAAGCTATTTCATACTTGGATGCCCTTGAACTTTACTGAGTCTGAACTAAAAATATGTATAGGTAAAATACTTAAGTATTCAAAATAATGAGGGTTTATATGCTGTTGCCATTCAAGGCACATTTTTTTTCTAGAACACTTAAATATAACTCCTAATTTATTTAGGCTTTATAACTGAAAGACATTGTCAAATACAAAAGCATTGACATCTGAAATATATAAGAATTTAATACTGATATTTAAAACAGTATTCATTATTACTCTTGAACAATGCAGAAATTATTTAAAGATTGGGAAGATATAAAAATGGAACAATTTTATAATTATTGCTTTTAGAAACTCTGGTGGGAACTGTCACACAATAAAGGAGAAAAAATATCTTGAATAAAGTTAAATTCAACTACATATATATTGCCTTGACTTATACTTTTGTTCTGCAAATAAGAATTTATCAGAAACCAGGTCAAAAACAATTATGTCTCACTATAGCCAATGTATAATCACTATTAATCATCTGACAAATCTTTTTAAATTATACTTTAAAACTAATAAAGAGGGATGTCATCAACATGGCAACATAAGACATCCCCTGAAAAATGAACTAGAATACAGAACAATCAAAATCATACAGGCAGAAGAACTGATGAGAAAAAAATTGAAAAAACTGAGCAGTGTCTCAGAGATTGGAATTAAAGTATGATGAGAACAAACATACCTGTCATGGGTGTCCCCAGAGGAGAAAAGAAGGGAAAAGGGGCAGAAATAATATTTGAGAAAATAATGGCTGAAAAATTCCTAACTTTTTGGAAAGACATAAATATACATGTTCAAGAAAGGCAACATACTTCAAACAGAATAAATCCTAATAGACCTACCCTGAGACACATACTAATCAGAATCTCAAATGGCCAAAGATAAAGATAAAGAGAGAATTCTGAAAGCAGCAAGAGAAAAGTGATTTGTTATATACGAAGGATCCTCAATGAGACCAAATACCAATTTCTCATCAGAAACCGTGGAGGCAAGTAGGCAGTCATAAGATACATATAAGGTATTGAAAGGGAAAAACTGTCAGCCAAAAATTCTTTATCCAGCAAAACTGTCCTTCAAAACTGAGGGAGAGTTTAAAATATTCACAGATAAACAGAAACTGAGACACACATCAACAAAAGAGCTGCCCTACAAGAATTATTAAAGGGAGTTCTGCAAGTTGAAAGGAAAAGAGAGAAGTCATTTGGAGTAGTGTAAAGAAACGAAGATCATCAGTAAGTGTAACTGAAAGAGTAAATGCAAAACACAATAGCACTGTATCCTCAATACACAATTCTACTTTTGAATTCATATATAAATCAGAACACAATTGAAAAAGAAAAAGGTATATTTTCTCATAATGGATGTGCAAAATATAAAGTGGTAAAGTGGGATGAGAACAATATAAAGAGGTGAAACAGAAGGATATTGGAGCAGAGAATGTGTATGCTATTGGAGTTAAGTAGGTATCTGTTATGGATAGATTCATGTGTCTACTTGGCCAGGTGATGGTGCCCAGTTGTCTGGTCAAGCAAACACTGGCCTAACCATTACTTCAAGGACATTTCATGGCTGGTTAATAAACCAGGAAACTGGTTTATTAAATCATCAGTTGATTGCATCTGTGGCTGATTGCATCTATGATCAACTAAGGGAGTGTATTCTACAATGAGAGAATCCAATCATTTGGATTTAATCCAATCAGTTGAAGACTTTTAAAGGAGAAGAAAGAACTTTCACTTCTTCAGCCAGTCAACCTCTCCTGGGGAGTTCATCAAAGCCCTTCTTCAGAGTTGCCAGCTCACAGCCTGCCCTACAGAATTTGGACTCCTGCATCTCCACAGTTGTGTGAAACACTTTATAAATTTCATATTTACAGATATCTCCTGTTGGTTCTGTTTCCCTAGATAACTTTGACTAATACAGTAACTTTTCAAATTAGATTATAGGTACAGGTTGTCTAATATAATCCTCAGGGTAACCACAAAGAAAGTATTTTAAAAATATACAGAAAAAAAGGAGAAAGGGATCAATCAGATACATCACAAAAGATCAACTATGCAGAAACGGAGGTTGCAATAAAGGAAAAGAGAGACAAAAAAAGATACAACATATAAAATCCAAAGGACAAAATGACTGAAGTAAGTATTGGCTATACAGTAACAACACTGAATGCTAATGGAATCAACTCCCCAAAGAAAATACACAGGTTGGCAGAGTGGACAAAAAAGAATGATCCAACTATATGTTGTTTACCAGAGACTCACCTTACACCCAAAGACACAAATAGGTTGAAAGTGAAAGGATAGGAAAAGATATTCCACACAAACAGTAACTGAAAAAGAGATGGGATTGCTATACTAATATCAGATAAAATGAACTTAAGCCAAAGCTGTTATAAGAGACAAGGACACTATATATTAGTTGAAAGGGGGCAATCCACCAAGAACAACCAACCATCATAAATATTTATGTATCTAACCATATTACCCCAAAATACATGAGGCAAATACTGGCAAAAATGAAGGGAAACCCAGGGGTGTAAATCTCCTTGGCAACACAGGATATGACTCTTGAGGATGAATCTGGACCTGACATCATGGGATTAAGAACATCTTCTTGACTAAAAGGAGGATGCAAAATGAAACAAAATAAAGTTTCAGTGGCTGAGAGATTCCAAATGAAGTTGGGAGGTCACTCTGGTGGGCACTCTTACACACTATGTAAATAGCCCTTTTTAGGTTTTAAGGTATTGGAATAGCTAGAAGTAAAAACCTGAAACTATCAAACTGCAACCCAGTAGCTTTGATTCTTGAAGACAATTGTATAACAATGTAGTTTACAAGGGATGACAGTGTGATTATGAAAGTCTTGTGGATCACACTCCCTTTATCCAGTGAATGGATGGATGTGTAGAAAAATGGGAACAAAAACTAAATGAGAAATAGGGTGGGAGGAGGGGATGATTTTGGTGTTCCTTTTTACTTTTATTTTTTATTCTTATTTTTACTTTTTCTGGTATAAGGAAAACATTCAAAAAATAGATTGGGGTGATGAATGCACAACTACATGATGGTACTGTGAACAATTGGCTATACACCATGGATGACTGTATGATATGTGAATATATCTCAATAAAACTGAATTAAAAAAAAAACTGAAGGGAGAAACAGACACATGAACAATAATAGTTGGAGACTTCAATACACCACTCTCATCAATATATAGAACATGTAGAGAGAATATCAATAAGAAAACAGAGAATTTGAATAAGATGATAAATGAACTAGACCTAACAGGCCTATACAAACATTGCACCCCCAAACAGCAAGATATACATTCTTCTCAAGTACACATGGATCAATCTCCAACATAGACCACTTGTTGTGTCTCCAAACAAGTTTCAATAAATTTAGAAAGATTGAAATTATACAAAGCATCTTCTCTGATCGTAATGTAATGAAGCTGGAAATCAACAAAAGATGGAAAACTGAAAATTCCACAAATAAATGGAAGTTAAATAAAACTCTCTTAAACAATCAGTGTGTCAAAGAAGAAACTGCAAGGTAAATCAGCAAGCATCTTGAGATGAACAAAAACAAGAACACAAGACATCAAAACACATAGGCTACTGTGAAGGCAGGGCTGAGAGGGAAATTTCTAGCCCTAAATGTTTACAATAAAAAAAAGAAAACAGAGCTAAAATCAAAGCCTGAACTGTACACCTGAAGGAACTAGAAAAAGAATAACAATCTGACCCCAAAATAAGAAGAAGGAAACAAATAACAAAGATGATTAGAGCAAAAATACATGAAATTGAAAATTAAAAGATAGAGAATTAACAAAACCAAAAGTTGGCTCTTCGAAAATTTCAGTAAAATTGAAAACCCTCAGGCAGACTGACAAAGATATAAAGAAGATGCAAATAAGTAAAATCAGAAGTAAGAAGGGAACATTACTACTAACCCATCAGAAATAAAGAGTCATAAAAGGACACTATGAACAACTGTATGCCAACAAATTGGAAAACCTAGATGAAGTTGACAAATTCCTAGAAACACATGAACAACATACACTGAAGAAGAAACAGAAGATTTCCACACACCAATCACAAGTAAAGAGATTGAATCAGTCATCAAAAACCTCCCAACAAAGAAAAGCCAAGGACCAGATGGCTTCACAGGTGAATTCTACCAATTATTCCAAGAAGAATTAATATCGATCCTGCTCGAACTCTTCCAAAAAATTGATGAAGAGAGAACACTACCTAACTCATTCTATGAGGCCAACATCACCCCCATTCTAAAGCCAGATAAAGACACCATAAGAAAGTAAAATTACAGGATAATCTCTCTTATGAGTATAGATGGAAAAATCCTCAATAAAATACTTGAAAATAGAATCCAACAACACATCAAAAGAATTACACACCATGATCAAGTAGATTTTATCCCAAGTATGCAAGGGTGATTCAACATAAAAAAAAAAAAAATCAATCAATTTAATACACCACACTAACAAAACAAAGGAAAAAAACACACAATCATCTCGATTGACATAGAAAAGGCATTTGACAAAATTCAACATCCTTGCTTCATAAACACACTTAGAAAAATACTAAGAGAAGGAAACTTCCTCAACATGATGGAGGGTATATATGAAAAACCCACAGCTAACATCATATGCAGTGGTGAAAGATTGAAAGCTTTCCCTCTAAGATCTGGAAAAAGACAGGGATGCCTACTGTCACCACTATTATTCAACATTGTACTGGAAGCTCTGGCCAGAATAATTAGGCAAGAAAAAGAAATAAAAGACATCCAAATTGGAAAGGAAGAAGTAAAACTTTCACTATTCATAGATGACATGATCCTATATATTGAAAGTCCCAAAAAAATCTACAACAAAACTACTAGAACTGATGAACAAAATTCAGCAAAGTGGTGGCTACAAGAGTAATGTACAAAATCAGTAGTGTTTTTATATACTATTAATGCACAAGCTGAAGAGGAAATAAAGAAAGAAATTCCATTTACAACAGCAACTAAAGGATTCAGTTATCTAGGAATAAATTTAACAAAGGATGTAAAGGGCCTGTACACAGAAAACTAAAAAACATCACCAAAAGAGATCAAAGAATATCTAAATAAATGAAAGCACATATGTATCATGGATCGGAAGACTAAGTATCATTAAGATATCAACTCTACCCAAATTAATTTACAGATTCAATGCAATCCCAATCAAAATCCCAACAGCCTACATTTCAGTAATGGAAAAGCCAATTATCAAATTTGTTTGGAAGAGTAAGGGGCTCTGAGTAGTCAAAAACATCTTGAAGACTTCCTGACTTTAAAGCAGTCAGGAAGCTACAGTGGTTAAAATTTCATGGTTACAAACATCAAATATTATCATAGTTACAAATATCATGTTACAAAGCTACAGTGATTAAAACCTTATGGTACTGGTGTGGCATCATCAACATAGCAACATAAAAAAGCTACTGAAAACTTCTCTCCAGAGGTTCAAAGAAAGAAAGGACAACTCTGACTTGTTTGAAACTCTGGAGGATATAGACTGGAGAAGGACCCTGAAAGTGTCAAATTGAAGAAAGAGAAGAAATACCAGGTAGGAATCTTCATCCCAGACCAGCCAGTCCTCTCCCCTCCCTCTCACTCAGTCTTAGCATGGAAAAGTCTCTATAAAGTCTCTCATAGCAGTGAGACATACCCCCACCATTTGAAGACCCAGGGGAGAAGGGAGAACATCTCAAGGCCCAGGTCAGTGAGGGACAAAGAGACTGAGAAAACATGAACAGAGACTGTGATTCTAGCCCTGGCTCTGAAAGCCTTTCCCCCACCCTTGAAGAAAGCAGCAGCCAGCAGTTGTTTCCTTGCCTGGGGGGATGGCTTGTAGCACTGGGTCAGCTGAGGGAGTACTTTGCCACAGGTGGAGACTCACATTGAGCCAGATTTTGGCCAGCAAAGTGATGGCATAGGAATCTTGCAGTTTTAGCTCACCTGTGTAGATGCAGCCTGTTCTCAGAGGCAAAGCAGCTTCTGAGGAAGATTAAGTTACTAAACAGCACCATGTGCTGTACAGTCCAGAAGGTGCAAGGGAATTGAAACACTTTTAAAAAGATGCTACAGACCCTTTTTTTAGGACTACAGGAACTGGCTTACATGCCCTATTTGGAAACCTGGCCCTGTTTGGCTGAGAAATACAGAAGAGCCAACTGTTAAAGCAGGGCTCTAAAACAAAGCCAGGTCTTGCTGGCCAGTGGAAAACAGAGCACCACTGGAAGCCAGCAGATTTGTATTACCACACACAGTGATTGCTGGGGTGCCCAGTACCTACCTCCCATCCCTGTGGCAGGACACAGTGGGTGCCTAATTTGGAGGGAGAAACTGGGGAGTAGAGCCAATCTAACAACTAGCCAGTGAGAGAAACAAAGAAAAGATAGAGACCAATAACAATCAATAAGAAAACCCAAGGCAAATGAGAGAAAACAACCTCCAGAATAAACTAATCAAGAAAATCATATGCCTACACAGCAAAAAATCATGGGCCACATGAGGAAAAATGAAGATATGGCCCAGTCAAAGGAACAAACTATCACCTTAATAGATTCAGGAATTGAACCAACTAATTAAAGATGTTTAAACAAATCTTCTAAATCAAATCAACTAGTTGAACAAAAATGTGATAAGAGATGAAGAATCAAAAGTAGACACTGGGTGACCATAGGAAGAATTTGTAAACCTGAAAAAACAAATGGCAGAACTCAAGGGAATGAAAAGCACAATGTAAGAGATGAAAAACTCAATAGAGACACACAACAGCAGACTTTGAGAGGCATAAGAAAGGATCAGTGAAATAAAGGACAGGACATCTGAAATCCTACACACAGAAGAACAGATAGGGAATAGAATGGAAAAATATGAGCAAGTTCTAAGGGAACTGAATGATAACATGAAGCACACAAATATATGTGTTATAGGTGTCCCAGAAGGAGAAGAGAAGGGGAAAGGGGCAGAAAGAATAATTGAGAAAATAATCAATGAAAATTTCCCAACTCTTACGAAAGATATAAAATTATAGGTCCAAGAAGTGCAGCATACCCCAAACAGAACTGATCCAAATAGACCTACTCCAAGACACTTACTAATCAGATTGTCAAATGTCAAAGACAAACAGAGAATTCTGAAAGCAGAAAGAGAAAAGTAATCCATCACATACAAGGGAAACTCAAGAAGACTAAGTGCAGATCAGCAGAAACCACGGAGGTGAGAAGGCAGTGGTACAGTATATTCAAGATACTGAGAGAGAAAAACTGCCAACCCAGAACGCTATATCCAGCTAAACAGTCCTTCAAAAGTGCTGGAGAGTTTGAAATATTTACAGATAAACAGACACTGAGAGAGTTCGTGAACAGGAGAAAGCCTCTACAAGAAATATCAAAGGGAGTGCAACAGACAGATAGGAAAAGACAGGAGAGAGAGGTTTGGAGAAGAGTGTAGAAATGAAGATATCAGAAGATAGAAAGAGGGTAGACATCAGGCAATCAATGCTGAAGGAGTAGAGAATGTTTGAGAGGATTGATTGTATAGATCCAGAAATGGATAGCACGATATTGTGTAATGGTAACACAATACTGTAAGCACAATGAACAAAAATGACAGAGTACGGTTTGAAAGAGAAAGGTTAGGGGTATATATGACACGGGAAGGAAAGACAGAAGATAAAAACTGGGACTGTATAACTCAGTGAAGACTAGTCAATGATTGTGATTAAATGTAAAAATATAAGAATGTTTTTACATGAGGAAGAACAAATGAATGTCAGCTTTGTAAGGTGTAGAAAATGGGATGGTATTGGAGAAAAAATACAATCAATGCAAGCTAGAGTCTATAGTTAACAGTAAAATTGTAATATGCTTCCATTAATTGTAACAAAGGCAATACACCAAAGCTAAGTGCCTATAAGTGTGGGATATAGGGATGGGATGGGACTCTTGGCATTGGTGGTGTTGTATGACCTTTTTATTGTATTTTCTTTTCTTTTTCCTTTGTTTCAGTCATCATTTCTTTTTCTTTCCTTTTTTTTTTCTTTTTTCTTTTTTCCTCTCTTCCTCTCTCTTTGTGGAGGAAATGGAAATATCCTCATATAGATTGTGGTGGTGAATGCATAACTACATGATTAGACTGCCGATGGTGTCTTAAAACTTCAACTTCTGTGTGAGAACAAAAGAAGAGATGTTTATTTGGTGCAAAATCTATGTTTTCTGTATCACACTATGTAATTTAACTTGTATAGTCAGTTTATTCAAACACCATAATTACATGGAATTTTGAATAGGGAGTGAGATCTGGTTGGTTTGTACCAGCTAGTGTGAAGCCCCAATAAATCTAAATCCCAGAGTAATTTAGGAAGAGAATAAAAAAAGTATTTGCAAAGCCCCCTTCAGGGACTGGGGAAAAATGTGGAAATATTAAACTTCCCCATCTGGGGAATTACTGATATTCTCACAAGCACTGGGGACTACTAATTTAGAAGGCCGAGCCCTCAATCTTGTGGCTTTCCCTTAAGAAGCTTGTTACTGCAAAGGAGAAGATAAGTCTACTTATAATTTTGCCTAAGAGTCACCCCCCAGATTACCTCTTTTATTGCTCAAATGTGGCCTCTCTCTCTAAACCAACTCGGCAGGATGATTTGCTGCCCTCCTCCCTATGTGGGACATGACTCCCAGGGATTTAACTCTCCCTGGCAATGTGTGGCATGACTCCCAGGGATGAGCCTAGACCCAGCATCATGGGATTGAGAAAGCCTTCTTGACCAAAAGGGAGAAGAGAAATGAAACAAAATAAAATTTCCATAGCTGAGAGATTTCAAATAGAATTGAGAGGACATTATGGAGGTTATTCTTATGTGATATATAGATACCACTTTTTAGTTTTTAATGTATTGGAATAGCTAGAAGGAAATACCTGAAACTGTTGAACTGCAACCCAATAGCCACAATTTGATTGAAGATGATTATATAACTATATAATAGCTCACATGGTGTGACCGTGTATTGTGAAAACCTTGTGGCTCACACTCCATTTATCCAGTGTTGGGCAGATGAGTAGAAAAATAGGGACAAAAATTAAATGAATAATAGGGAGGGATGGGGGGTGGGATGTTTCGGATGTCCTTTCTTACCTTAATTTTTATTCTTATTCTGACTTTTTTGTGGTAATGAAAAATTGATTGTGGTGATGATGGCACAACTATATAATAGCACTCTAAACAACTGAATATATCCTTTGGATGATTGTATGGTACGTGAATATATCTCAATGAAATCGAATAAAAAAAATCATGGTACTGGCACAAGGATAGATGTATTGTCCAATGGAATAGAATTGATAGTTCAGAAATAGATCCTCACATCTATGGCCAATTGATTTTTGACAAGGTTTCCAAGTCCACTCAATTGGGAAAGAATAGTCTCTTCAACAAATGGTGCTGGAAGGACTATCCATATACAGAAGAATGAAAGAGGACCCCCCCATCTCACACCCTAAACAAAAATTAACTCAAAATGGATCAAAGACCTATATATAAAAGCCAGGACTATAAAACTCCTAGAAGAAAATATAAGGAAACATTTTCAGAATCTTGTATTAGGCAAAGGTTTCTTAGACTTTACATCCAAAGCACAAGCCACGAAAGAAATAATAGATAAATAGGACTACATCAAAATTAAAAACTTTTTTACATCAGAGGACTTTGTCATGAAAGTCAAAGTACAATGTACTCAATGGGAGAAAATATTTGGAAACCACACATCTTTTAAGGGTTTAATGTCCAGAATATATAAAAACATCCTGAAAGTCAACTAAAAAAAGACAACCCAATTAAAAAACAGGCAAAAGATTTGAATAGACATTTCTCCAAAATGGATATACAAGTGGCTAAAAAGAACATGAAAAAATAACTCAACATCACTAGCTACTAGGGAAATGCAAATTAAAACCATGATGAGCCATCACTTCACACCCACTGAATGACTACTATTAATAAAACAGAAAATGACAAGTGTTGGAGACAATGTAGAGAAATAGACACACTCATTCATGGTTGGTGGGAATGTAAAATGGTATAGCCTCTGTGGAAGACAGTTTGGTAGTTCCTTAGGAAGGTAAATGCAGAATTACCATAAGATCCAGCAATCCCACTATTACGTATATACCCAGAAAATTTAAAGCAGGAACTTAAACAGATACATGCACACCAATGTTCATAGCGACACTACTCACAATTGCCAAAAGATGGAAGCAACTCAAATGTCCATCAACCGATGAATGGATAAACAAAATGTGGTATATACATATGATGGAATATTATTCAACTGTAAGAAGGAATGAAGTCCTGATGCATGCAACAACATGGATGAACCTTGAGGATATTATGCCAAGTGAAATAAGCCAGACACAAAAGGACAAATACTGTATGATCTCACTGATATGAAATGTTATAATAAGCATACTCATAGAGTTAGAATTTAGAATATAAGTTACCAGAGGATAGAATGGGGGTAAAGAATTGGGAACTGATGCTTAATTTGCATAGAATGTTTATTTAGGTTGATTGCAAAGGTTTGGAAAAGGATAGCGGTAGTGGGGGCACATTATCGTGAGTATAATTAACAGTGCTGAATTATGTATGTGAATGTGATTGAAAGGGGGAAGTTTTGGGTCATGTATGTTACTAGAATGAAAGTTAGAAGATAAAACACGGAACTGTGTAACATAGTGGACAATGGACTGGGGTTAATAGTACAAGTAGGAGAATGGTCTTTCATGAATTATAATAAATGTATGACACTTATACAAGGTGTTAATAATAGGGTAGTATGTGGGGAAAATATATACCTAATGTAAACTATGGACTATAGTTAATAGTACTATTTCAATATTCTTTTGGCAATTTTAACAAAAGCACCACACTAATGCAAAGTGCCAAAAATAGTGGGGTTTATGGGTTCGCTGTGTTTTTTACATGACTTTTCTGTAGGCTTACAATTTTTCTAATTAAAAACAAAAAGGCAGCAAACCCCGGGGCAGTGACAGAATCTGATTTCCAGAGTTAACATTTTAAAATATCCAAATGCCCAGATTTCAATAAACACCATTAAGGAAATCTAAAGACAAGCCACAGACTGGGAGAAAATATTTGCAAATCATATATCTGACAAAGTGCTGCATACTATTTAAAGTGTTACAACTCAATAAGAAGAAAGCTGAATTCAAAAAACAAGGCAAATGGCTTGAATAGACATTTTACCAGAGAAGACATATGAATGGTTAATAAGCACTTGAAAAGGTGAGCAACATCATTAGTCATTAGGGAAATGCAAACTAAAACCACAATACAATACCACTACCCACCCCCTAGAATGGCTAAAATAAAATACCAAAATATAACAATAACTAACTAATGAAAACTAATGGAAGAGAAAATCTAATACAGCTTCTACAACTTACTCAAATTTGAAAGGCCAACATGAGTGAATTATGAATTTTATTAATAAAACTAAAAAAATTAAGGAAACTAAAAAAAAAAAACTAAATTCAGCTATGTTCAGTAACATATTACAATAATAAAGAATACATGAATAATTGTTTGAGGGACCCCTTATTTGGTCATCAATATAAGCTATAGTCTTAGTAAATGAATTATATGCCAATTGCTACTTGTAAACAGTTGATACTCTTTGGCCTGTTGAGTAGTTTAACCACTCTTATAATGTTGCTTAAATCATTATTCTACTTAATAAAGCCTATTTTAAAAGAAACATAAAAGTAAATTCTATGAAAGAATGAATTATGATGAATTCTGAAAAACACAAGTGTAAAAGTAGCAAGCATGTACAGCATTAATTTCTAAGTAGTTCAGATTTGGCTCTGATGCCAGCAGGCTAAAACAGTTAGTTACTAGAGTATTAACATGTCTTGTATCCATTACCAACTTGAAGGTTAATATGAATTACTAGTAGGACAAGTCTCTGGATTTTTTGACAGAAGTGTTTCAAACAAATCAAAATCTTCCAGAGGTCATTCATAGTGTCTTTTTTAACAGATAAGAGGTAAAATGTTCTTGACTTTACTCATCTTACTAAGTAAAATTTTGACAAGTATATATTCACTTTATCTAAAAGCAGAAAGGAAGTACAATAATTATTTCATATTGAAACATCACACTACAACTCTGTCATGAACATAATATTAATATGCTACACTGATAATTATGAGTTGTAGATTTCATATATGTAAACATTCTTTTGCAATAGTTCATGACATTAGTGCACAATACTTTATATATCTCTTATGTTGAACATATGTTTAGATAATATAGACTATATGTAGGAGTTAATCAACATTAATGATGTTTCTAGAAACCCATTAGTTTCCCAGAGCTTGGAAATTAATGGTAAAATATTTCAATTAGTTTTGTCTGCTCTCAAACTACAATGGTAAGGGCCTATCCAAATTTTCAAAACTGTTAATGTGATTTAGTGGACATTAACCTTACAATGTTCCATTAGATTCTTATCCATCACAGGGGCTAGTTAATTAGCCTAGAGGGAGAACTTGCTCTTCCAAGAAATCTTATATGGAGAGCCCTAAGCACACTCTTTTCCATCTCTACCATCAATAGCATATGGAGAACTGACTGATGTTATGCGGGAACAATTGCAAAAAACAACCAATGTCTCGGGCTTATGGGTGAAACAGAATAATTTCTACAAAAGAGTCACAGAATTACTTCTACAAAAGGCTCTGATGCTTAAGCAGTTATACCAGCAACCTCTTTGAAACTTGCAAATAGCAGATTAATTCTCGGTCTTTGTAAAGTGCTCAGGCCTCCTCATTATTTACTTTTGACATCATCATAAAAATTAAAGTTTGGTTTCTTTCCAGGGTCATTTTTTTCTTAAGTGAAATTTCTATCTCTTCAAGCAAGTTCAGGATAATAGCAGAAAACACAAAAATGTTGAGCTGCAGAAACCAAGCTCTGGGCTAGGCTAAGTCACAGGCCAGGTGAGGCATTCCCACAAAGACCCACTCCATGCAGGACCTCTATGACATACAAAGAAAGAGTTGTAAAAGGCAGGACCAGGTTAAAACTATGATTTTTCATCTCTTTCATATGAATGTTGTAAAACTAGGAAATGGGGGCAAGTGAATTGGTCTGCCTTCCATTGGAGCTCTGGAAAGAGACCTTCATCTAAGGAGATAGTGAGAAGAGCAAAATTCACAGGTTTTCTGTGTTGGTGAACAGTGAAATGTGTCTAGTGCTTTTCCAAGAGGAGAGAGATTTTTGGAAAAAATTACACAGGTCTATGGAAGTAAAACAGACATACAGGTTAAAGACAGATGAAAAGAAGACATCTAAAAGTCACCCTGTATAGGAACATGAAGAAAACTTAAGTGTTAAGAGAACACCTGACAACTTCAACCAACTCCTGAAGACATGGATGTGTAAAACAGAGCCAAAGACTACAAGGATAAAAAAAGCATACATAAAGAAGCAGATATTCATAAAAACAAGGTAGGAGGTATGCTAGATAAAAGGAGAAGAAATAAATTAAGATTACAATAGCAGAATTAAAGTTCACTTTGGAAGTAATAATTGGCTATTCAAAACTGAATTAGCGATGGAGGTCACATTTAAGTAATTTATGGATTTCAGAGGAAAAAAATAAAAGATGAAATTAAAATGACAAGAAATGGTAGCTTTGGGAAGAGAAGACAAGTTCTAAACATTCCATCATCTGGGGACTTGAGGAAGAAACCAGAACAACTGAAACAGAAGCAATAATAAAAAGCCAAAATTTTAGAAAGCTTTTTTAATAAGTAGAGCAAAAGTACCCAATGGGTTTTGAGTACAATTAATGAAAAGATACATCCCTGTACACATTCTGGTTATTCATTTTTATTCATTCCTTATTCAAGAAATATTTATTGAGCACCTACCATGTGCCAGGTGTTGCTCTAAGCATGTGGGATACATCAAAGAACAAAACAAAAATTCCAGTCTTCATGGAGCTTACATTCTAGCAAGATTAAAAAGGTATAAAGAAAATAATTCAAAAAAAAGCATGCCTCCCCCTCACACAGTGAAAAAAAGTTTTACCTCAGATATTTCTTTTCTAACACTAATTGATAGAGGATCACAAACTAATAACTTAACAGTTGAGAGAAAAAGTTGTGAGCCCAGTATGTTACACATACTTTAGATGTCACTTACATAGGGAAGCAGCAGAAAGGCATTCTTGGATAGTATATAAATTAGGATTAGATTAAGCTGCAACTGACAGAAAGCCTAAATTAATGGTGACTTTATTTCTCTTTTACATAAATGTTCAGGGTTGATAATCCACAGTATAATTGACCCACCATTCAATATTGTTGCTCTGTCTTTTGTGGCCTACATCAATAGATCATATTATAGTTGAAGATGTGAATCAATCTCTGTTCATCAAGTCTCACATTTCAAGCACCCATAAGAAGGAAATGAGAAAGAGAGTATTCACATAAAAAAAAAACAACAAAAAACACTATTGGGAGGCAGTCTGCCATGGGCCTCTTATGTTCCTACCTGTCTTGCTGAATATGCCAAAATTGCAAAGTTTTGGCCATTCTTTTACCCAAGCTACTTAGAATTTTTTATACAACTGGCAATCCTGAGAAGTGATGTACCACATTACCAGAATGTATCATATTGTCCTCTGATGTACCTGGTCCATCCCTCTGGATAGAGTAGGTGTGCTTACTGCTTACTATAAAAGTGGTGGCTTCCCTATAGTTAGGGTTTTCCTCAGATGGCACACTCCATACAGGTGTAGGCTCCACCTGGCTGTCTGCATCATCACCCTGTGCAATTTGAGGCTCAGGGAACTGGCATGACTGACTGAAACTCCTATTACTGCTTTTGCTGTGAGGAATAAAGTCTGATCTAGAGGTCTCATGTCTTCTGTCGGTATCTATGAAACTGTTTCAGGTTAATTTATTAGCTTGTATAGTTCTTTTGGTGAGTTTCACACCATCAAACTTACTTATATAGAGTAAAAACCTGATAAATACTTCCCAAAGTTGGACCACATACATTCACTTATATTCCATTTTCTAATACTTAGTCGCATGGCCATACCTACCTAAAATAAATGACAGATAAGTCTAGTATTTTTATTTCAGGCAGCCATATGCCCAGCTATAAATCAGAGTAGAAGAGGGGTTAACAAACTACAGCTCGGAGGCCCAAACCAGCACACTGTCTGTTTTTGTCAATAAAGTTTTCAAGGAAAACAGTGATGCCCATTCATTTATGTATTGTCTATGGCTGCTTTTGTGCTTTAAGGCAGAGGTAAGCAGTTGTAAAAGAGACCATATGGCCTCAAATCTTTTATTATCTGACCCTTTAAGAAAAAGTTTGCTCATCCTTGGTACAGAAGAAGGGGAAAACTGATACTAAGGAACAATGAACTTTGCCACAGATATGAAAGGTGTCAGCAAATGTACCAAGCCATGACCTCCTATATATAATGCTGTCATGGTATATGATATGTACCCAAGAAATGAATCATTAATATCTCAGGAAGAATAATTAGTATTATCAATATCACTAATAGCAATATGATTGCAAACAAAAAATCAGTTAGAATGTAGATTTTAACACACTATTAACAAACTTGATAAATTCATAAATGTAGAACATTGTATACACAAGGGCAGTGTGCTGGTTTGGATGTATTATGTCTGCCAAATGCCATTATTTTTGATACAGTCTTGTGTGGGCAGGAAATGTATTGGTGTTGATTGGGTTGGAGACTTTTGATTGGATGTTTCTGTGGAGATGTGATCCTCAACTGTGGGCGAGATCTTTCATTGTATAATTTCATGGAGGTATGACCCCGCCCATTCAGCATGGGCCTTGATTAGTTTACTAGAGCACTGTAAAGCTCAGACAGAAGGAGTGAGCTTGCTACAGCCAAGAGGGACACTTTGAAGAATGCACAGGAGCTGAGAGCAGAGCTGCAGCTTACAGAGACATTTTGGAGACGGTCTTTGAAAGCAGGTATTTGCTCCAGAGAAACTAAGGGAGGACAAACGCCCCAAGAGCAACTGAGAGTGACATTTTGGAGACAAGCTGAAGCCTAGAGAGGAACACCCCAGGAGAAAACCATTTTGAAAACAGAACTCCAGAGCAGACACCAGCCACGTGCCTTCCCAGCCAACAGAGGCTTTCCGGATGCCATTGGCCATCGTCCAGTGAAGGTACCCCTTACCTTGGACACTTTCTGGCCTTAAGACTGTAACTTTGTAACCAAATAAACCCCCTTTATAAAAGCCAATCCATTTCTGGTATTTTGCTTAACGGCAGTATTAGCAAACCAGAACAGGCAGTATTTATATTCTTGTTAATTCACATGGAGTATTTACCAAAACTGACAAGATTCTGGGCCATAAAGCAATTCTCAACAAATTTCATGAAATTAAAATCACAGAGTATGCTCTTTCAACACGGAGTATTTAAACTGATAAATTAATAAAAATACGATGATGAACACTGTTGTATGCTACTAGATCCATGCCTTGAGGGAAAAGTATAGGCTTATATGCATATATTAGAAACAAAGATTAAAAATCAATTATCTACAAATCCATCTGAAGAAGTAACAGAAAGGACAGCAATTTAAACCCCTCCCAAAACTGAAGAAAAAAGTAAAGATAAGAGCAGATATTAACTAAACAGAAAACAATCATTCAGTTGAGGAAATCAACAAAGCCAAAAGTTAGTTTTATGAACAGATTGATGAAATTGAAAAATGCCTCTCAAGACTGATAAGAAAAAGTCTATCAACATCACGAATGAAAAAGGTGGCAATGCCACAGACATAAAATATATATATATATATACACATACATATATACACACATATATATATAAAATAAAATAAGGGGAGATCTGAACAATTTTCTGATAATGAATGAATAAATTTGAAAATTCAGATGACTAGGTCAAACTCTTAGAAGAAACATAACTTAGCAAAATGGGTAAAAGAAGAAATAAAAATCTTAATTATTATATATATTTTATATATATATATATACATAAAGGAGTTGAATCCATAAATAAAAACCTACCCACATCTTCCAGTTGACCAAGACGGCAGCATAAAATGCTCCAGTGTACTAGTCCCCCATGGAATCTTTGAACAACTACAAAAAACTGACGAAGTCATCATTCTCAAAACCCCAGAAAACAGTTAAAGGGTTGCAATAACTGGGTGAATGCCAAATTAAAAAAAACATAGCTTCAAAAAATTGTAGTAAAAGCTCATGACACCCTTGCTGGCCTCTTCCCAATGCCCTCCCCAGTGTGGTGTGGAGCTGGCTTGCACTCCTATTGTGGGTCCCTGGATCTGTTTCAGAGGGAGCAGAGTTATCCTTATGTGCATACTGTGGTACCTGTATGTCAGTGTCAATCTATCAAGTGGCAGCTTGAAAGACTGAACCAATCTCTGGCTCACCTTTCCAGAACATGTCCTGCAGGCAGAAACAGCTTGCAGAAGCTAAAGCAGAGTAAGAAACAGCTAAATCTAAGTGGCCTGGAGCACAGGATTACCTGCTTTAAATCATACAATAGCACATGGAAGAGGGATATAGTCTGTTTCAGAGGGAGTAGAGGGGCATTTGAATTCCTGTAAATGGGGTAATTCCAAGGCCATGAGCAAGCACAAGCCCAGGACAAGATGCAGGCTCAGAGGACAGAGAGAGGACCCTACACTTGACATTTACCTGGAGATTATCTTCTTGATAGGAGGGCTAAACTCTGAAGGAGAGCACCTGTCAATACAGAGCCAATTTGCAAAGACTGTGCAAGATGATTTTTGTGTTGGCTTGTTTTGTTATCTCTCAAGGAAAACTCTGTCACATGTGGGAAACTGAGTCTTCCATGTTGCCTGAGGCATATCTAGGGTGGTGGCTTAGAACGCTGAGCCGCAGGCCTGCATAGAATGCCATGCAGGCCCACCCTGCAAAGATGTGTGTCTTTTGACTACCATTGTCTTAAACCTAGATTGTATGCACCTGATGTAAATACAGCTGATGTAAACATAAGTATCTGGTGGGCTCTCCCCCACCTGAGCACCTTTAGCATATACACCTGATCTTCTGAAATAAATAGCTGAAGCAAGGCTGCATTGTTGTCCACTTAGCACGAGATGCAAGTGGGCCCCCTGCTCCCTTAATTCTTAGCTTTGTGTCCGTGTCTCATTCCTGCGTCACCCTGTCAGCAATAGTCACATCATTAGCTAGATTCAAAATTAAGGAATCACAGCTCAGGGAATAAATCCCAGAGTAAATAAGCACTTAAAAATATTAAAATGTACAATGTACAACCAAAGACTACACGACAAAAAAAAAAAAAAAAAGAGAAGGAAACAGGAAATGATGGCCCATCCTAAGGAAGAAGAAAAAATCTAGAGAGCATCAATGAAGAAGAGATTTTGGACATACTGGACAAAGACTTTAAATAAATGACTCTCAATATGTTCAAGGAGACAAAAGGAAACAGAGAAAGAAGTAACGGATATCAGAAAAATAATGAGATTCTCATTGAGAATCTCATATTAAAGAGATAGAAATTTTATTTTAAGAAGGAACCAAATAAAAATACTGGAATTGAAGACCACAAAAACTAAAAAAATCCCCAAAAGGTTTCAATAGTATATTGGAGCTTAGAGAAGAAAGAATCAATGAACTCAAACACAAGTCAATTAGATGATTCGAGATGAGGAGAAGAAAGAACAAAGAATGAAAAAAAAGTGAACAGAGACTAAGAGAACTTTGGGGGTACCATCAAGCATACCAATATATGCATTACAGGAGTCCCAGAAGGAGAAGAAAGAGAGAAAGGGGCAGGGGAAATATTCAAAGAAATAATGGCAGAAAACTTCCCGAATTTAGCTGAAGACATCAATGTGTACTTTCAAAAGTCCAATGAACATCAAAAAAGATAAACTTGAAAAGAACCATGCCTGGACTCATAGTCATCAAACTGTCAAATGACAAGAGTAAGGGGAGAGTTCTGAAAGTTGCAAAAGAAAAGCAACATGTTTTGTACAAGGGAGTCCAAGTAAGATTAAGAGCCAATTTCTCATCAGAAACCATGGATGCAAGAAATCAGGAGGACAAAATACTTAAAGTGATAAAAGAAAGCAACTGCCAACTAAAAAGTTTGTACTCAGCTAGGCAATCCTCTGAAAATGAGGGAGAGATTAAGACGTTATGAGACAAGCAAAATTTGAGTGAGATGATCGCCATTGGACCAGTTCTACAAACAATGTCAAATGGAGTTCTTCAGACTAAACGGAAAGTACAGTATACAGTGGCTCAAATAAAGGCTTCTGGTAAAAGTTACCATATGTGTGATTATAATAGCTGGTACCATTGTATTGTATTTTTTGTATATGTAATTCCACTTTTTACTTCTTACAGGTTCTAAAATAAAAATGCAATAAAAGTAATGAAAAATGTTTGTTTTTTTAACATATAATGTATAAAGATATAATTTGTAACAAGTACAACAAAAAGAAGGCACATAGGAACAGTTTATGTGTATGCTATTGAAGTAAACTTGTTATTTAATCCCATGTGATTGTTATAGATTTAGGATGTTAAATTTCAACCCCATAGTAATCAGAAAAAAATATGAAAAATATATACAGAAATAAATGAGAAGGGACTAAAAATGACACAATAAAAATTCAAATATTAGGAAAGCAGGCATAATGGAAGAATTGAGGGACAAAAGAAGTGTTAGAATTAGAAAGGTCAAATAGCAAAATGGCAGAGGAAACTCATGCATTATCAGTAAGTATTTTTAATGTGAATGAATTAAACTCTCCAGTCAAAAACAGAAGTTGGAAAAATGGATAAAAAAAAAGATCCAACTATATTGCTGTTTATAAGAGACTCACCTTAAAATCAAGACACATGCAGGTTGAAAGTGAAAGGATGGAAAAATATACCACGAAAATATTAAGTGAAAGAGAGGTGATATAGCTATTCAACTATCAGAAAAAATGGACTTCAGTCAAAAATTGTTACAAGAATAAAAGAAGGTCACTGTACACTGAGAAAGGGGTCAAGACATAACACAAGAAGACCTAACAATTATAAGTTTATGTGCACCTAAAAACAGAGCCCCAAAATATATGAAACAAATATTGACAGATTTGAAGGGAGAAATAGATGGTTCTACATTAATAGTAGAATTCCATATACCACTTTCAATAATGGATAGAACATCTAGAAAGATGATCAATAAAGACAATATAAGAAATATAAGACTTGACTGATACTATAAGCCAACTAGATGTAACGGACATATATAGACCTCTTCACCCAACAGCAAAAGAGTACACATTCTTCTCTAATGCACATGGATCATTCACCAGGACAGACCACATGCTGGGTCACAAAACAAGTCCTGATAAACTAAAAAATATTGAAATCATATAATGTACCTTCTCCAGCCACAAGGGAGTAAACCTAAAAATCAATAACAGAGAGAATTGGAAATTCATACATATGTAGAAATTAAATAACATTCTCCTAAACAACCAATGGGTTAAAGAAGAATACACAAGGGAGCCTAGGAAATATTTTGAGGCAAATGAAAATGAAAACACAACATACCAAAACTTATGAGATGCAGCAAAAGTAATATAGAAAGGGAAATGTATAGCTCTAAATGCTTACAGTAAAAAAGAAGGAAGATATCAAATAGGAGCTCTAACTTACAACTACAGGATATAGTGAAAGAAGGATAAACTAAACCCAAAGCAAGCAGAAGGAAGGAAATAAAGTTTATGGCAGAAAAAAAATGAAAGAGAGAATAAAAACCAGTAGAAAGAATCAACAAAACCAAAAGTTGGTTCTTTGAAAATATCAAAAAAATCAACTACCCTTTAGCTATACTGACAAATTAAAAAAATGAAAGGATGCAAATAATTAAAATCAGAAATGAAAGGGAGGGCATTGCTACCAATTCCAAATAACTTAAAGGAATTATGAGAATATTATGAAAAATGTATACCAAAAAAATAGATAACCTAGATGTTATGGAAAAATTCTTAGAAATATGCGAACTGCTACACTGACTCAAGAAGAAACAGAAGATCTTAACAGATTGATAAGTTGATTCAGTCTGTAATAAAAAACCTTCCTACAAAGAACAGCCCAGGAAGAAGGATTCAGTGGTGAATTTCACCAAACTCCAAAAAGAATTAAACCAATCCTGTCCAAAGGCTTCCAAAAAATTGAAGAGGAGGGAACACTTCCTAATTCATTCTAGGAGGCCAATATCACACAAATACCAAAGCCAGAATAAGACACCACAAGAAAATAAAATTATAGGCCAATATCCCTTATTAATATAGACGCAAAATTCTCAACAAAATACTAGTAAACTGAATCCAACAGCACATTAAAAGAATTATATCCTCATGATCAAGTATGCAGGCATGGTTCAACAAAAGAAGATTAATTAATATAATATATCGCCTTAACAGAATGAAGGGAAACAACACATGATCACCTCAATTGGTGCAATAAAGGCATTTGACAAAGTCCAGCACCATTTCTCGATAAAAACACTTAGAAAACCAGGAATGAAAGAAACTTCCTCAACATGATACGGGGCATATATGAAAATCACTCAGCTAACATTAACATCAATGGTGAAAAATTAACAGCTTTCTCTCTAAGATCAGGAACAATGCAAGGATGCCCACTGCAACCACTGTTATTCAACATCGTACTGGATGTTCTAGTCAGAGCAATTAGGCAAGAAAAAGAAATAAAAGGCATCCAAATTGGAAAGGAAGAAGGAAAATATTCCCTATTTGCAGAAGATATGATCCTACATATAGAAAATTCTGAAAAATCCACAACAAAACTACTAGAGCTATTAAACAGATTCAGCAACATGGTAGCGTACATAACCAACATGCAAAAATGAGTAGTGTTTCTATACATCAATAATAAACAACCTGGGGAGGAATTTAAGAAAAAAATTCCATTGACAATAGTAACTAAAAGAACCAAATATCTAGAAATAAATTTAACTAAGTGTGGTGGTTTGAAGCTGATACCCCAGAAAACATGTTCTTAAATCTAATCCATTCCTGTGGTTATAAACCCATTTCAAGTAAGACGTTTTGATGAGGTTACTTCAGTTAAGGTGTGTCCCACATCAGTCAGGATGGATCTTAATCCTATTACTGGAGTCCTTTATAAGAGAATGAAATTCAGACAGAGAGAGATAAAGCCACGGGAAAGAAGCTGAAATTGGCAGAACTTGGAGAGATGAGGAGATGCTGCCATGTGCTTTGTCATGTGACAGAGAAGCCAAGAATTGCTGGCAGCCAGCCCCAGAATGCCGGTCTCTGGGAAAAAAGCATCGCTTTGTGACACCTTGAATTGGACTTTCTTTTAGCCTCAAAATCATAAACTAAGAAATCTCCACTGTTTAAGCCATCACATTTCATTGGTATTTGATTAAGCTGCCTAGGAAACTAAAACACTAAGTATATGAAGGACTTGCATACAAAAAAACTACAAAACATTGTTAAAGAAATCAAAGAAGACCTAAATAAATGGAAGGACATTCTGTGTTCATGGATTGGAAGACTAAATATTATTAAATTGTCGATTCTACACAAAGTGATTTACAGGTTTAAGGCAATCTCAATCAAAATTTCAACAGCCTTCTTTGCAGAAATGGAAGAGCCAATCATCAAATTTATATGGAAGGGCAAGGGTTCCAAATAGCCAAAATCATCTTGAAAAAGATGAACAAAGTTGGGGGATTCACACTTTCCAATTTTAAAACTTGATATAAAACTACATTAATTGAAATAACATGGTACTGGCATGGACAGACATATAGAACAATGGAATCGATTTGAGAATTCAGAAATAAACCCTTACATCTATGGCCAACCAATTTTTGACAAGGGTGTCAAGTCTATTCAATGGGGGAAAGAACAGAGTCTTCAACAAATGGTGCTGGTAAAATTAATATCCATATGCAAAACAATTAAGGTGAACCCTAACTTACACCATATACAAAATTTAACTTAAAATGGATCAAAGATCTAAATATAAGAACCAAAACTATAAACTCCTAGATGAAAACATGAAAAGAATCTTCAGGACTTTGGGTTAGGCAATTGTTTCTTAGAATTAACACCAAAAGCACAAGCAACAACAACAACAACAACAAAAACAAACAAATGGAGAAATGGAACTTTAACAAAATTTAAAACACTTGCATACCAAAAGATTTTATCATGAAAGTAAAAAGGACAACATGCATAGTGGGGGAAAACATTTGGGAACTACATATCTGATAAGGGTTTAATATTCAACATATGTAAAGAAACCTTACAACACAACATCAAAAAGACAAACAACCCAATTGAAAAATGGGCAAAAGGTTTGAATAGACATTTCTCCAAAGAAGACATACAAGTGGTTCCACATCACTAGCCATTAGTGAAATGCAAATCAATCCCACAACGAGACACCATTTCACATCTATTAGAATGGCTAGTATTAAAAAATCAGAAGATAACAAGCATTGGAGAGGATGTGGAAATACAGGAACACTCATTCATTACTGGTGGCAATGTAAAATTGTGCAGCTGCTGTGGAATACAGTTTGGCAGTTCCTCAGAAAGTTAAGTATAGAATTACTACATCACACAGCAAGCCTACTTTTATGTGTACACCCAGAAAAATGAAAAACAGTGTCTCTATAAATATTTGCACACTGATGTCCATAGTAGCATTATTTGGATTTGCCAAAAGCTGGAAGCAAACCAAGTGTCCATCAACAGGTGAAAGGATAAACAAAACGTGGTATATACATACAACAGAATATTATTCAGCCATGAAAAGGAACAAAGTTCTGATACATGTGGCAAGGATGAAACTTTACAACATCATGTTGAGTGAAATAAGCCAGAAACAAAAGGACAACTATTGTACGATATCACTGACTTGAAATAATTAGAATAAGCAAATTCATGGAGTCAGAAACTGTAATACAGGTTATCAGGGGCCACGATGAGTAGGGAATGGGGAGTTCATCTTAATTGCTACAGAATTTCTGTTTTAGGCTGTGATGGTTAAGTTTATGTGTCAACTTGGCTATGTTATGGTGTCCAGTTGTTTGGTTAAGCAAGAACTGGCATAATTGTTACTGTGAGGGTATTGTGAGGATTTAAATTATTAGTCAGTTGATTGCATCTATGGCTGACTTCATCTACAATCAACAAAGGAGATGGCCTTCAGTAATGTAGAATGTCTAATCTAGTCAGTTGAAGGCTTTAAAGTGAGAACTGATGATTTCATAATTCAGGAAAGAAGAATTTCTATTTGTACTTCAGCCAGCCAGATTTTCCTGGAGAATTCATCAAAACCTTCATCAGAGTTCCCAACTTGTGGCCTACCCATCCCCTCAGTCACATAAGCCAATTCACATAATAAATCTCATAATATTTACATCATGGATAGATAGATAGAGATACAGATACAGACACAGACACAGATACAGACACAGATATAGATATATCTCCTCCATTTCTGTTTCTCTGGAGCCCTGACTAATACAGGGATAATGAAAATGTGTTGGTAATGGATGGGGGTGATTGTAGCACAATATTGTGAATGTAGTTAACACCACTGAATTATATATTTGAATGTGGTTAAAGGGGAATTTTTATGTTGTATATATGAAACTAGAATAAAATTTTTTTAAAAAACATGACTATACAACGATAGTGAATCTTAATGTAAACTATGAACTACAGTTAATAGTATGATTATAATATTGCTTCATTAATTGTAACAAAGTTTACCACACTAATTAAGGGTACCATACTAATGCAAAGCATTAATAATACAGGAAATGTAAATAATACAGAAAATGTAAAGGGGGGTGGTGGTATGTGGGAAACTGTATTTTTCGCATGATTTTTCCATAAACCCACATCTTCCCTAATAAATAAAAAATCTACCCACAAAGAAAACTCCAGAACTCTATGGCTTCATGAGTGAATTCTTCCAAATATTTAAGGAAGAAATAACACAACCTTACACAAACGCTTCCAGAAAATAGAAAAAGAGGGAACACTATCTAAATTGTTTAACTGTCTCCTTATCCTTAATACTAAAACCTAACAAGAAGATTACAAGTAAGAAAAACTACAGACCAATCTATTTCTTAAACCTAAACATAAAGAAATACTAAACAAAGCAGGTTGAATGCAACACTATATCAAAATGATAAAATCTTGGGATCATGTTGGGTTCATAATAAAAATAGAAGGTTGGGTTAAGAGTTTTTAAAAATATAATTCACCACATTAACAGAATAAAGAAACAATATGATCCTCTCCTAGATGCAAAAGAAGCATTTGATAAAATACCAGCTTATGATTAAAAATAACCTTCTAGCAAAGCAGAAATAGAAGGAAACCTCTTTAATATGATAAAGTATGAGAACACAACATATTTAATGGGAAAAATAGTAAAAGTGTTTCACTTGAGATCAGAAACAACTAGAAAGGAAGAAATATAACTAATACTTACAGAAAACATGAATATGCATACAGAAAAAATCTACAGATAATTATTTCTAGTGAATTTCTAGTGAATTTAGTTGAGAAGAAATTACATTGCAAAGAATATATAAAGTATATCCTTTATGTACATTTTAAAGTATAACATACTATGTATATTGTTATGTATATATATGTGTGTGTGGGTAGTGTATGTACCACTACCTTTAAGCAATACATTTTGTTGTACTTTCTTACATGTCAAAATTAAAATTTTTAACAATTAAATGTTGTAGATAATTTTAGTAAGAAAATAAAGACATAATAAATTTTTATCACTTGCAAAAACTCTTCTCAAAGGTATATTTATTACCATAGATGTTTATATCTTTCCCTTTTAGTCTCTCAAATTTCTCCTTCTTTACCCCCAATTACGATTTAATGTTTTATTAAAAATAAAGGTAAATGAACAAACATTTTTAGAAATGTTATATTGCATGTTATTTCACTGTAGTGTATTGTTTAATAATGTTTCATGATAAAAATCTATGGTTAAAATGCAAAATTTTGCCACTTAAACAAAACAAAATAAGTATACTGTTGTTAATAGTAAAACCCTGAAGAAAATTTACTTCAAAAACTGAAAACTACAGAAGATGGAAGCAATCCAAATGTCCATCAACGAATGAATGGATAAATAAAATGTGGTACATATGCACAATGAAATATTATTCATAATTAAAAAGGAAAGAAGTTCTGATACATACAGCATGGATGAACTTTGAAGACATAATGTTGAGTGAAATAGAAATAAGCCAGACACAAAAGGACAAATATTGTATGACCTCACTGATATGAAATAATTAGAATAAGCAAACTCCACAGAGTCATAATCTAGAATACAGGTTACCATGGGATGAGGTGAGGATAGGGAATGAGGAGTTAATATTTAAATTGTACAGAGTTTCTATTTGGATTTTAAAGTTTTGGTAATGGATGGTGATGATGGTAACACAACATTGTGAATACAATTAACACCACCAAATTATATATTTGAATGTGGTTCAAAGGGGAAATTTTAGGTTGTGTATATATATATATATTACTAAAAAATTTAAAAAACAACATAGGACTATAAAACACAGTGAACCTTATTGTAAACAATGGACTATAGTTAATAGTACAATTATAAAAATGTTCTTTCATGAATGGTAACAAATGTACCACATTAATGCAAGGTGTTAATAATAGGGTGGTATACGGGAATTTTGTATTTTATGCATGATTTTTCTTTAAACCTATAACTCCTCCAATTAAAAAAAATTAACTGAATAGTAATACATTTTTAGATTTTCAAAATATGTATACTGTATGTCTATTTATATATACTATATATAACTTTAACCATTTAACATAAAACAATTCTAAGTTGAACCACATCCAGTACAACTGGATAAACAATGTACATAAACCATGCACATATATTTAAAACA